>NW_026294758.1:16420000-16525000 GCF_026119805.1 Tympanuchus pallidicinctus
ACGTACCTTCTCAGAAATATTTGATTCATTTATGTTTCCTAAGATAAAAGTAGAAATACAAAAGATTTGCGTACAGAGCCTTCTGTTGTAGAGAGAGATTGAAACATTTATTTGAAAAGTTAGTAAAGATCATTAAAATGGTATGTTAACAACATGCACAAAGTATTCATCAACAGAAGTTACATATCCTCTTATTTAGCAATTTTAAGAGAACAGCCAAGTTCTTGAAGAAATATTTAATAATAATTTTTTTTTTTTTTTCAACAGAAACTTAGTTTCCATTAGGTTTCCATAAGAGTTAAGTAGACCTAAAGAAGAAAATAAACTCTAGAAGCTTCTAACAGATGTCAGTCTGTAGCAAATGGAAACAACCTTTTAGGCACTTTTTTTTTGCACTTTTTACTTTAAAAATCTAGTTACAATAGGGGAAAAAGAATTTACTCTTTTCTAGCATAGTTGATCCTATGCTTCTGAAGGATGTGATTTTTTTTATTTTTTTTTTTATCTTCACTCTTTTCTGCAAATTAATCACATGGCTGTGAGATGTGAAGGATAGTACATGGCAGGCTTCAGCAATGTTCTGCACAACAGCTGAAAAAAAGAGAAAAATGGACAATTAAAATCTTCTAAGTGCTCTAGAAACAATTCCACCAGCACCCAAATATTTTGGACTTGGAACTTTTTCTTCAATTTCTTCCTCATATCTAATTTGAATTTATTGTATTTTACTGAAAAGACATTATGCCTTGTCCCATCTCTACAGAGCTTGCAAAAAGTCCCTCATTGTCTTTCATATAAGTCCCCTCTAAGTACAGACAGGTTATAAGATTTCTCTGGAGACTTCTCTGGATGAACAAGCTGAACTTCCTCAGCCATTCTTCTTGGAAGTGATGTTTCAGCCCCTTGGTTATCTTTGTGGCCTCCTCTAGACCTGCTTCAGTAACTCCACGTCTTTCTTGTTCTGGGAGACCCAGGCCTGGATGCAGTACTGCAGGTGAGGTCTCACAGGCACAGAGAAGAATGGGACAACCACCTCCCTTGCCCTGCTGCTTACCTCTCTTTGGATGCAGCTTAGGATACTGTTTGCCTTCTGCGTGGCTTGCACACTCTGCTGGCTCTTGTATGGCTTTTGTCCACCAGCACCCTTGATTTCTTTTCTGCAGGGCTACTCTCTATTCACTCAGCCTGTATTTATTGTTTGCATTGATGCAAGCCAAATGCAACAACTTGCACTTGTCCTTGGTGAACTCCATGAGCCTTGCTCAGGTTCATCTCCCAGGTGTGTCCAAATTCTTCTGGATGGCATCCTTCCTTCCTGCATGCCAACTGCACTACTCGGTTCATCTGCAAACTTGCTGAGGTTGCATTTAGCCCTATGGCCAATGTTGCCAAGAAAGATTTTAAATACCAGTCCCAGTACCAACTCCTGAGGGATCCATTCCTCACTGTTCTCCACTGGGACACTGAGGCATTGATGACCACTCTGAATGCAATCCTGTCAATTTCTTTCACTCAGTGGTCCATCCACCAAATCAGTCTCTCTGCAGGATGCTGCATAGGATAGTATGATACTCTTTGTAGGAATCCAGCTGGAGGAAATCAACTGCTTCTCTCTTATCTGCCAATACTGTAATCCCATTTTAGATGAACATCAGATTTGTCAGGCACAGTTAATCCTTGGTGAAGCCATGCTGTCATCAGTCATCTCTTTGTTTTCTGTGTGCCTTAGCATAATAGCATGCAGCACCCTCAACTTCTTTGAGCAGATGTGGAAAACAAATATCTTGTTATATTTTTATTCATTATAGATATATTTATGATCAAGGAGCCCTAGAACTTGTTTCTATCAGTGTAAAACTCCTGTTTGGTTGTAAATTCCTCCATGCTTAATGGAATTCAAATTACAGATAGAGCTTTTGTCTTTTACACAAAGCTTTCAGCAGATATTTAGTTCATCTAGCATCGCCAGCATTGGTGGATCTCTGTGGGAAATCTGTGGGAAATCAGGTAGCACTTTTGTAGACTGCAACCAGGAAACCCTCCTCCGAAACCTCTACAGTAGTGAAATGCATTCCACACTCACAAACCTCAGCAAGATTAACTGGGGCTTAGCATTCTCTCACAGGAAATTTCTTCATTCATATCATAGTATTAGGCACGTGAAGTGGGAACAGTCATTGCTCTAGATATGCTCCCTGGTAATCAGTAGTAATGTGGATCACTGAAGTGAAATAACTGCACTGCTGCCTTTATGTCATAGTTCATATGATTAAGAACCTGTTGCTAATAACCACAATTAGTAAGTGATGTTGGTATTATTTTAGTACTATTGTGCATAGTATGTTGAATAATGAGTCAGAAATGAGTTCTGTATAAGGAATATGAAATTCTGACCCTGCTCCACTTTATCTTTTAATCTAGAACACTTGTGTTCCAGACTTTTATAAAGACAGACTTGACAGAAAACCAATAGAATTAAAGCAGAAATTATGCATTTTTTGCATGCCATCTCTTTAAAAGTAGAATGAGACTATTTCTAAAATTGTTTATAAAGGGTGATAAACTTTATTTAAACTTGCTTATTGCTATTAAAAATTCTCAGACAGGTAGATGATGTACAGTCTTTGCTTTTTATTCTCAACTGTCTTGATAATCCACTCCATAAACTGGAAGCTACCAGAGTAATGAGTCACTAATAATAATAAGCTACCTGGCAGTGAATGACTGTATTAAAATCAGTCAATAGTAATCTGAATTATGATGAAAAGAGGAAAAATCTGTTTTCCCTTATCTCCCTTAATTGAGTTTGATCCTTACCTTGATGAAATCATATTGGAACATGTTGTTTAAGTTACTTAACCTTTTAGATCCTAGTTCTAGTCATGTTTTGTGATTTTGCTTTAAAACAGTGTTTATATTAACAAACATGGAGGTCATCCTGCCTGAAGAGCATTGTTTGTGTTTTAACAGTTTAATAACAGGGTGAAGCGGAACACTCCAGAGAATGGCTATAATGGTGTTATTGCTTCTTCATTATTAAGACCTCTAAAGATAATTGTTTTCAAAATTATAATATGAGCTTTTAAGAACTTTCAGTCTGAACACTGATTTATGCTGTCCATGATTCCATTTCTGCTCTGTTTCACACTGTGTTAATTTTCATTAAGTTCATTATGCTTGAGACCTCTTAAGGGATTTATTTAAAATTCATCTCTTGATTAGACACATACTGTATACTTTTACTACTGTAACAATATCATTTTTTTTTCCCAAAGATAACAAGATCTGAGTTATGGCTGTAATGCTATTCCTTTGAGTGCCTATATCAAGTCTCTTAGCGATATTAATATGTTGCTGTAATTATTTTTTGATGCATGTAAAACATATAGGATTTGATGAGAAAAGATATGTTTAACATAAGTGAGTTAGTGAAGTAAATCCCAGCCACACATTTTATATTGTTTGTTTCTTTTAGGTACTATAAAAGATTAGCCAAACTTCAAAATAGGAATTCAATACAATTTTCAAGGATTTAGTAAAGTCAGTTAATCAGAAAAATACATGTAGATGTTTAATACACAAAACAGCAATTTGCAGATTAGAATAAAGCTTTTCCTAAAGGCATTAAATTTCTTCTTGACTTTAATAGTCTTTAAAATAAAAGGTAGCTACACAATAGATATTTCTTACTTGGTAATACAGGATTATGTCATTATTATTATTACTTACTGGTAAAATGTATATTGGATTCATTATCAATAACTGTAGTTTATGTTTTATATATGTAGATGTAAAATGTATCTGATGGAATGAAAATCTAACAACTGGGACATATTTTCAATGTTACAGTCAATAATAGTTTCTCTCTGAGGATTAGGAATTAGCAAAATTAATGCAATTTATTGTATGTGGATAAAATATAGCTTAATTTTAGAGAGAGAAAGAAAGGGGAAAAAAAAAAAAAAAAAAGATAGATAGACTGAGGGATTTTTGTTTTTGTTTTTGTTTTCCAGTGTTAAAAACTGTGTTTCATTCTCAAGCCAAATCCATATTCTTGTTACAATTCCTATCTTCAAGCCTCAGCTCCTCTCATGGTGACAAGATGTGCTGCTGGACATTTCACTGGCTGTGAGCAGGGGACTGTGCATTTGCACAGCCTTGGTGTCCACAGTCAGTGCCCTGAGCTCAAACACTCCTGTGCATTACCACATTCCCACCTTTGAATAAAAATTTTCTCATTAGTTATTGTATTACCAGAAACTTCTTGGTACAAAGGAACTCAACATGTTTAATAATAAGCAGGTTAAGAGAGATTTTATCACATTTGTTTGAAAGTAGTGAATGCCTTGTGAGTCTCCTGATTTAGCTATGACCAATTGCCCTTTCTGTCATTACATATTCACCATAATCTTTCTGGCATGAATGAAATTTCTAGAAACTTCTGTTTTGTTGATTTTTAGATGGGCTCATGTATATATTTTTCATTTTTTATTAAGCAATGTAAAATAAGTAAATGCAGTTAATACTGAAAGATCAGTAACCATACTGAACTTGTCATCTCCTTTCTGAAAGCTGAGAGTGTATTAGATTCTATTGTTATTCTTCTGTGACTGTTGTGCAAGCTATTCTGATTTTTTTTAAGTTAACATAAAGATAGATTTTCTGTACAATTGTTATAGAAAGATTTTTTTTTTTTTTAAATGCAACAAGTATTTTTTAAATAAAACAAGTATCATAGAACTGAACTACATTGTTGCCTCTTGTTGTTGTTGTACATTATCAAGTGTCTTCATCTATACAGGGAAAACCACAAGCCACATTTAGCTCAAAGCCATTTACAGCGGCAGTATTTTGTTTGGTTTGTCAACATATCCATTAGGGATCTGCAAATAGTGGTAAAGTTCATTCATCTTTACCTTATGCTATGGGAGATTCTCTTGTGGCAGCCTTGAATTATTCCCAGCCACAAAGCTTCCTAATGAAGATTAATTTAGGTAATTGAGATTCTGCCCTCCATATTTCTGCTGGTGTCAGAGAGACTTACTAATGCACATAGTAGGTTGCTCTGAACTAAAATAGTTCTGGGTTGTCTTTAGATTATAACTTGTCTCTGATTCTGAATTATCTCTTGGTTGCTCCAAAGTCAATGTAAATTTACTTACTGCGAGTAATTTCCCTCATCTGTTCTGCACGCTACTGAAATAAAAAGTATTTATATAGGTTTTTTTAAAAATACTATTTTATATTCCTTTATGTATGAGGAACCACTTACAATGGCCCCTTTCCAGTACCTACTACTTTCTTATCTGTCACTGTCGTCGTTTTTTTTCTCTGTATTGCTTCTGTGGGAATTTTACATACTCTCATGGGTGCAGTGATTTTTTTTTTTTAATTTCTGTTCTAGTTTTTCAGAAAAGCAAGTTTACATTAACTCATAACTAAGTAGAAATTTTTAAAAGCATTTTTCCTATAGATATGTTAAACACTACACTTTAATTAAAAGATAATAGACTTTCTGAGACTGGGCTGTAGTCAATTACTTTCAGTTTATTGCACTAATAATTTGTAACATCCTCGTACAGCACACAGTTATTGAAAAAACAATGTGCAGTGACACTTTAGTGGTTAAATTAGAAGTCAAGCTGCAGACTTTTCAGGATGCTCATCCATGTAACTACACACAGCAAGACTTGCGCAGAGAACATCTGAGGTTTCTGGCTGGAATGATGCTCTTATATGATAAAGTTTACCATGGCTCTTTTGATTCAGTGAGACTGAACTCTATGGTAATCACAGAATCATTAAAGTGTAGAATGGTTTGGGTTGGAAGGGACCTTTAAGATCATCTAGTTTCAACCCCCGTGATGTAGGCAGGAAAACCTCCCTCTAGACCTGGTTGCCCAAGGCCCCATCCAGCCTGGCTTTGAATGCTTCCAGGGAGGGGACATTCACAACCTCTCTGGGCTTCCAGTTCCAGTGTCTCACCACCTTCACAGTAAAGAATATCTTCACACAGAATCACGCACAATTGTAGGGGTTGGAAGGGACCTCCAGAGATCATTGAGTCCAACCCCCCTGCCAAAGCAGGTTCCCTACACCAGGTCGCACAGGTAGGCATCCAGGCAGGTCTGGAACATCTCCAGAGAAGGAGGCTCCACCACCTCCCTGGGCAGCCTGTTCCAGTGCTCCGTCACCTCACTGTAAAGAAGTTCTTGCCCATATTTGTGCAGAACTTCCTATGCTGCAGTTTCCGGCCGTTTCCCCTTGTCCTGTCTCTACTCACCACTGAAAAGAGTCCGGCCTCGCCATTCTGCCCCCACACCTCAGATATTTATAGACTTGGATCAGGTCCCCTCTCAGTCTTCTTTTCTCGAGGCTGAACAGACCCAGTTCACTCAGCCTTTCTTCATAGGAGAGATGCTCCAGGCCCTTCACCATCTTTGTGGCCCTCCGCTGGACTCTTTCCAAGAGATCCCTGTCCTTTTTGTACTGGGGAGCCCAGAACTGGATGCAGTACTCCAGAAACATCTTCCTAACATCCAGCCTTCTTCCAGTTTGAAGAAGTCCAGGTCCCTCTGGACAGCATCCCTTCCCTCTAGTGCTTCAACCACTCAACTTGGTGTCATCTGCAAAACTGCTGAGAGTGCACTTGATCCCATTGTCAATGATGTTACAAAGATGTTGAATAGCACCAGTCCAAGCAGTGATCCCCGAGGAACACCACTAATCATTGGTCTCCCTTTGGACACTGAGCTGTTGACCACAGCTCTCTGAGCGTTATCATTCAGCCAATTCTTTATCCAGAAACTGGTCCATTCATCAAATCCATTTTTCTCCACTTTGGATACAAAGATGTTGTGCAGGACAGTATCAAATGCTTTGCACAAGCAAGGTAGATGATGTCAGTTATTCTCCCTTTATCCACTGATGCTGTAATTCCATCATAAAAGGCCACCAAGTTTGTCAGGCATGATTTGCCCTTGTTGAAGCCATGCATCCTTACGGAACTACCTTCAAGCTCGGAAAGTTTGTACACAGATGTAAAAGGGAGTTATGAAATCATTACAAATAGACACACTACCTGTATTCCATAATGGAATCTCTGGTGACTTGTCTTTCTATGACTTTTGTATTTGGAGTTGCAGTATGCTTGTAGCCATAAATCTTGTAGCTGTGAGTGAGACTCTGGAATAACTTACTTTTTTATGACCCTAAAAATAGAAACAAACTGTAAAATTAATTTTATCCTGAGAAAGGATGTTAAATATTCCATACATCAATGGTTTTCAAAACACTTCCTTTATGAAAACTTTTTGTCTATGTGAGTTCTGTTCTTGTTTTCTAAGCAGCAAAGGTGCATTCAAAACTAACCTTCTGAGCTCTGCAGATTGTTGAAACCTTAGCCCCCTTAGTTAAATTATAACACTAATTAAATCTTATCCCAGTGGGAGGAATATTTTAATGTCTGGTTAAACCATTCCTGTAGTTGCTTCATGCCAGAGAATTAATGCACTTAGTCATTGGATAGTAAGAACTGTATTCTCAGTGTTTATTCTCAAGTGAGAAGAAAATTCATGATACTCAGACATCTAAGTCCATTCCCTGGACAGAAGATATTTACCTCCTATTTGGAAGGACCAGCTTTTAGGGGGGAAAAACACTGCTACTTTAATAAGCTGTGTTACACAATTAGAGATTCAAAGACTCCTTTGAAATACATTATGATACTAGCTGCAGCTTGGAAGAATTGTCAGTTTGTAACTATGAAGTCTGAAAATCTTGAGTTTAAACTGAAAACCTTCACATTTTGGAGGAAAATAAAGGAAGTGCTAAACCTGATGTGGTAGAGTTGTTTGTTCGTTTGTTTTGCTGTCAGTGTATCTGGAGATATGTCTCTAAATCAGTTCAGGTTAATTCTTAGTGCTGTCTGCACTTTGTATTTCACTCTGTATGTTTACATTTCCTGAAGTAATTAGACTATTAAACTAAGTGGCACAGTCCATCGTCTTCCTCTTTCTCTGAGGAAGAGAATATCCAATAATTTGTTTTTTAAATTGTCAGCTGTGTGACAGATCTATCACATGATTCTTAGCAAACACAATGATTTTAGTTGCTTTCCTTCATAGATTTGGAGGTTCTTTTCTACTCAAGTGGTGTATTAAACCACAGTATTCCTACATGCCCTTCTTTTGTGGATAAGTTACTTAGTCCATATATTTTGCTGTCTATGTAAACACTTTGCTATACAGTCGGAAATATCCTACCTTTAACTCATATTTAGAGAATTGTGGCACAAAGTGTACTGAATAAAGAAAATATTTAAGCTTCTCTCATTTTGAGATCAGGAAAAGTGAGACTTAAAAAGCTTAGAGGAATTCCTGGTCATCAGAATGGTGAGTAGCTTGTATTGGTGCTACAGTGTTCTGTAGAACATGAACAACTCCCCTGTCTGCTTTCTTTCAGATTCTTTCCTACCAAATATTGGAATCTCTGTCTTGAAGTCCCACAAATATGTTGCTAGCGCAAGGTTTTTTGCCTTTCAAATATAGCTCTCTGTCTTTTCACAAGATGTTATATTTTTTTCTCCTGTCTTGAATTATTTAAAGACTCAGAAAGGGAAAGAGTGATTTTAATATCCAGCACTTAGTGCACATTTGTGAATATAAGGCTTGAAGTAAACTGTGTTGAGCAGAGTCGGTCTTGAGACATATTTTGGAGAGGCTGATAGATTTACTGGCATGCAGAGAAAATACGAAAAGTAAAGGGAGAGCATCAGTATGTTTGCCTTTCATTTCCAAAAATTATCATCTTTCCACTGTTGCGGAAGACAAAAGAAGTGAAATTCTCTTTCTTACAGTCTTCCTCTCTTTCATATATACATATAAAACATATAGGCGTGCTCACATGTATACAAAAAAGAACAGGAAACAAACTGTTGATATTTCCCAGCTGTTTGCATATTGCAAAAAGAATGGCTCATTTTGCCTGTGTAGGATGTAGAAACCTCAGTGAAAAGACACTGGAATTAAGACCTTTTCATTAAAGGTTTTCTTCATTTCTTATCAATTTCAAATAAACTATTTCATCAGAATCTTTAAATCAATTACATTCAGTGCATTTTTTGTTATCAGTTAAACTTTCAAGTTTTGTATCATCACTTAATTATAATTATGGATTTCCTATAGACAGAGTACATTGATTTGAAATGTATTTAGAAGATCTACTTTCCCTTGTGCAAAATAGAAGGCATTTCTCAGAGATTTGAAAAAGTACATTTGAAAATGAGACATTGTTTTGCTGAAGTTATCAGCTTGGAGTTGGAAGCCTTTATCACTGACCTAATTTCCTAATATACTCATTTCCTCTAAAAAAGGTCATTCCACAGCCAGCTCTTCTCAAATGAGAGAACTTAACTCTGAACTCTGTGAATTTCATTGCTCCAAAAGAGGACAACGAAAATGATGGCTTTGGTTCCCTTTTTGCTATTTAGTATCTACACAGATTTATTTTGCTTAATTCTGCTATTTTTGCTTTAGTCTTTTATGCATCCATGTATGTATGCTCTTTGAGTTTACCTTGGAGAAATGGAAGTTTTGACCTGGAATGTCTGTACAGAATCTCCAACTTGCTGAAATACAGTCATAAGAATCTTGCTTTGGTGGTTAAAAACTGTATTTAAAAAGTCAATTAACTGTCTACTAGTAAAGTGTGTGTCTGGGTTAATCTAGAGGTGAGGAATGCTCATCCACCTCTATCATGATCCTTACCATCATATTTTTGCGTAAGTAGGGAAATAATGGGCAGAGCAGAGATTTGAGATCTGGTAGCAAATCCATCAGCAGTTTGTGCAGACAGTGAGCTGGTACCATGATTTTCTCCAAAACATTCTCCTCACCAAGTAGACAACTGATGACATTTTCCAGTTGCATAATAAAGAAAATGTAACATAGCAAGAAAAGCTAATTATATTGCTAGGCTCTTCTTATTGCTGTCTTTCAAACTGTGTCAGTGTTTTGGAAGGTTCATTTGCAAGTTACTGATACAGTATCATGTGATTACAGCACCATGTTCTGCAAAAGTGCATTTTACAGATTAATTTAATCCAGAAGCAACCTGACACATATAGAGTAAAAGCACTCACAGTAAATTGGGCCTGTTCTCTATGACCAAACAGACTGATTGCATTTTCAAACTGAAATAGAATGATAGTGTAGATGCATCTATAACATCCCAAACTGGTTTTGCATGCAATAGATAGTAACCATTCCTACAGTGTAAAACCTTGTGTTATTTTAAGAAAAGAAATAAATAGATAATGCTACTAGTTTTTCACATGAACAGTATCACCTCAGTGTTTCTCTACATGAAAGCTTATTTTATTATCACTTAAGGAAGTCATTACCCTTTTATGAGTGCTTACACGCTGCTTTACAAATATGTCACCACAGTTACATTATAAAAGAAACATTATTTTTGCCAGTGGCATTTTATGAAGCAAGGAAAGCAGTTTGAAAGTAACTTTTAAAAATGTTCTCACATTTTTACTTCAGAAGGGTAGAATTTATTATGTTTTCCCATGCTATATTTAGATATTTTTAATAAAGTTTTCTTCTCTATATATAATATACCAGCTATAAATCATTAGAATACAGTGTGGATGACAAATTATTTGCTTTAGTTGCACAGATAAGCAAAATGATGATCCTCTTTATTAGTTAAGCAACTTTAAAGTAAAACTTATCTTTTGTACTATTTCTTTGTTTACTATCATAGAATCATAGAATCAAAGAATGGCCTAGGTTGAAAAGGAACACAGTGATCATCTAGTTTCAAGCCCTGCTATGTGCAGGGTTGTCAACCAGCAGACCAGGTGCTTAGAGCCACATCCAGCCCGGCCTTGAATGCCTCCAGGCATGGGGCATCCACAGCCTCCTTGGGCAACCTGTTCAGTGTGTCACCATTGTGACGCACTGAAAAACTTTCTCCTGATATCTAACTTAAACCTCCCCTGTTTCAGTTAAAAACCATTCCCCTTTGTCCTATCACTGTCCAACCTCATAAACACGGTTTGCTGGCTAGTATAGATAAATTCGTTGGAAGTATCTCCATAATTCACTTAAAGTTCAGTGACATTATTCTGATTCTTTATAATATTCATATTTAATTTTTTAGAAAATGTAGTTGTTTATTTTCTTTAATTGACTTGTCATTAACTTCCAAAAGATCAGTAGACTAATGTTCTAATCCAACAATGATGGTAAGGTTTGTTTGTTTTTTAACACATATTCTTTATTATTTGTATGTTTAGTTGGTTTGTTTTGACAAGAGCAAATTCTCTGTTTCATAAATTACAGGAAATTTGATAAAACTATGTTTTATTTTATCATAAGAAAGTTATCACGTAAATTATACTGGATTTAATAGCAAGCTGGATTTCCAGTTGAGGTGATAAAGAACAGACATTTCTCTGCACATAATATTCAAAAATAATAACAATATTGCTCTCTAAAAAGTATAGTATTGCTACAGTTTGTAAAATATCAAAATACTTCTTATGTAAAACAGCACAATGTAGATGAAGCTGTTTTGAGCTCTACAAATCTGTTGTGATTGCATCACTGATCACTATTTTGCCACTTCGTTTAGCAAAGATCTGTATAAATAACAGTTAAAGTATTTTTTAAGAAGTGAGTAAATTTCATTTTTTAAAACACATGCTTTTCAATTGACCATAATGTATTCAATGTAATTGATTTAAGAGCTTGTACTATAGTCCTTAGAAATTTTGTAAAGAAATGAATCACTTTATACACACAAAAAACAAGGTAACTAATAAATGTAAAATTTGAAACAAACTTACTAAATAGCATAAAACATCATGTGATTTAAAGTATCACAGTCAAGTAATAAACTAAATAATACTGAATGAAGGCTTTCAAACTGTAAAAACCTTAATTTCTACCCAACATCCAGTACCAAAACCATAATTATGTCAGATACTTTCTTGTATATGCACTCATAACAGTAATTTCTCAGGTTGTGCAGTATGTATATCTGTCCTTGAAAAGAAAGAAAGAAAGAAAAAGAAAGAAACAGAAAGAGAAAAAGAAACAGAAAGAGAAAAAGAAAAAGAAAAAAGAAAAGAAAAAGAAAAAGAAAAAGAAAAAGAAAAAGAAAAAGAAAAAGAAAAAGAAAAAGAAAAGAAAAAGAAAAGAAAAAGAAAAAGAAAAGAAAAAGAAAAAGAAAAAGAAAAAGAAAAAGAAAAAGAAAAAGAAAAAGAAAAAGAAAAAGAAAAAGAAAAAGAAAAAGAAAAAGAAAAGAAAAAGAAAAAAAAGAAAAAGAAAAAGAAAAAGAAAAAGAAAAAGAAAAGAAAAAGAAAAAAAAAGAAAAAGAAAAAGAAAAAGAAAAAGAAAAAGAAAAAGAAAAAGAAAAAGAAAAAGAAAAAGAAAAAGAAAAAGAAAAAGAAAACACAACACATGCATTGGGAGTGAAAATTACTACTTATTTATGATGTAAGATTGTGCATTCAGTGAATTTGTGTGCCATCTTTTAACAAGATGGAGTATCAGGGATAGCAATTTAAAATTGTACTCTGGCTTCTTGCAGCTCTAGGTTTTTTACAACTTACAGTCAAAACCTACAGTCAAAATTATGAGTAAAATGTCTTTTCTCTCAGAAGATAATGGGAATTTTTATTGATTTGGATACAATTCTGTCTTTTCTCTTCTTCCCCAATCCTCCTCTCACAGTCAAGTCCAGATAGTTAGGGAGAAACTGAGATGTCTTTATTGACTTAGCAAGACTAGGATGCAGATGCTTGCTAATTACAAATCACCAGTCACTTGATTTTGGGGAACATCTTATCTTATTTTGATTCCTTTAAAAATTTTCTTCTTTAGAGTTCAGCATGGTACTGAGCAAAATGTTGTCTCATAATGACATTTCTTTCTACCTTCGCAGAAGGGCCAACCAGTTTACTAATGCTGAACTCCATCCCACATTAAGTCAACCTGTCTCAGATTTGCATGTGAAAACTTGATAGTGGCTGCTGAGAGGTGCTGAGCTTTGAAAATGAGTTAGATTCTGCCAGCGTTTGATAACTTGAAAGTGATGATTCAGAAATTTTTCAAAGCAAAAGTGCATATGTTAATACCATTCTAGATATCCTTAGGGTTATGAAGCTAATTGCATAGCTGTTTTAGAACTCTAGTTACTCTTCTAATCAATATCCAATTAGCAATTGCCATAGCAACTGTAAAATATAGGATGTCCTGATATGTAAGGTATGTTAACTTTTGAGATACAAAACACCAGTGGGAGATACAAAGATGTCAGATGAAAATGTATAAGTTTTTCCTCAGTATTTTAGGAGAAATAAATTGATATAGCTGTTCAGTACTCAATTCAGGAAAATAAAAAGTGGTGCTGTTTCATTTTACATCTCTGTTTTCCAACCTGGAACCATTTATTTAATTGTTCATTTACTTGTATTTATATATTCTCTATCCATATATAAATGAATTAATGCAGAAACTAAAGCTATATCACGGGGGAAAAAAAGAAGTGACCCAGAAATGTGCAGGTAATAACCTTTACTGCAGGCCCTGGGAAGATGCTCAAATGTAACTACTTGCAATCCATGTTAATGCAAAGAAAGTCACTTGGCTTTCCCAATTACAAATCACCCTCAACCATCATATTCAGCTTCTACCACTGGCTAATTGGTAGAGGAAGGACCAGTGGAAAGGGGAGTACATCTCTAAACCAGGTTACGCAGGATGTTTTTGGATGTCTGTCCTTGAAGGCATTCCAGGTAGACCCATGCTGACCTGTTACGTTGGTGATGGTGCTTACAGTTTTAGTAACAAACTGAAGCAGAAGTCCTCCAGATATACCTTTCAACGGGTATTTCTTTAGTGTCAGGAATCCATGAATAAGATGAAAAGCATTAAGCCACTGCTGCAAAGTTGGTTTGCACAAAAACACACACACCTCAGTGCGAGCATTTGTGGAAATGGTATACTTCCCTTTGCCTGTGCTGCATAGATCTGTACACTGACTTCATTTCAGCATTTCATTCCTGTAGCCTGGCTACGTTTATGAAGCGCTACATTTGCATAACCCTTTTGAATAATTATCTGCTGTAACAGGTTCTCAAGAAAGTTTCTTCTTTCTGTCTGCTAAATCTTTTTTGTTTTGCTGCTTTTCACAGTGTCAGAATATGCTTATGTGAATTTGCCATGGTGTATGACCCTTTCACAGTCACCTTTTGTAATGATCAGGCATGTATCCACTCTGCCAAGGATCCCAGAATGCTCAGTTACACAATATAGCACCAAGGAACCTCTGTCATAGAAAAAGCTAAATAATTTTCTAGCCATGTTAAAATTTTGAACATTTTCCACAGAAGAAATGTTATTCAAGAAAACTTTCTCATAAGGGTTTTCTACATTTTTGCTAAACTTAGGATATTTTTGGTGCTACTCCCACCAACCACTTTATTGAGAATGAAGTAGAACAGAAGAATTAAATCTGTGGTAAATCACAAAAGACTCTTGGAGGTAATTTTTAATACATATCTTTGTTACTCTGAAGCTCTGCTCCTTCAAAATATAAGTGCCCAAAGACCTTAGAGATGTCTTTGTTAGGTTTTATAAGAGACAGTAGAAAATAAGGTTATATACTTTTTGAATTTTTTTATTTTGTTGTATTTTGGTTTTCTTTATTTGTTTGTTTTCCCCTGTGGCACATTCACTTTGCTTGTATATCCAATGTAAAATTAAAAGGGACCTTAGTAAGAATCTCCTACTAACACTAGTATTGCATGCTAATCTTGAAATTGTAGAAAATTGTTAATGTTAGTTCAGGTTAAAAATTAGTTAACACAGAAGGGAATTTCTAATTGGATATTTCATTAAAGAAGGAAAAAGATCATGTTAGAAGACGAGATAAGTTTCAGCTGATTTTTGTTTCATTCAACATTGCTCAAAGATCAAAAATGCCTGGTAGGTGAGAAGGATTGGGGGTTAAGTGAAGACCGGACTAGGGCTCCTTGTGCTGAACTTCACTGAGCTGAGCTTGTTTCTAAAATAGTAATTGCTGTGTCTCTGCACTTGTTGTGCCTACGTCAATGAACTTGGCAGGGATAAATATCAATATGTGAAATATGCTAAACTGATTTTGAACTACTGTGGAAATGTGAAATTAGTCATAGACAATGTAAAGCCTTCAGAGTTTGACTTTCCACATCTGCCTTTCTTCATTACTTCTTTGTATATCCTGTACAGTGTTTCTTATAGTATTTTGGATTATAATTTGGATGTCTCTCACTGCAATTTCTGCCCCTTCTATTTTTCCATTACACTTTTACTCATCTTTTTTCCCAATCTTGACATTTAAATTATGAGAGAATAGATATTCCAAAATGTAATCCAATAAGACTTTTATGTACTCTTTTATACTACTTATTAATTTTGATAATAGATTTTGATAATAGCCTTCATTAAATACAGAGATGTAAATACAAATTTTAGTAAATTTGATGTGGAACTCCAGACTGTGTATAATTTAATAGGCTGAAAAAATCTGAAATTTTCATATATTAAAATACATTTCAAAAGTTTGCAATTATATAGCTGCAGGAGGAACAGTCCCAGCTCTCTCATGGGAGAGATGCTCCAGTCCTTCCCAGCAGCTTGGCTGCTTTTCACTGGACTTTTTCCAATATGTCCAGGTCTCTCTTAGAGTGAGGAGCCCAGAACTGGACGGAACTGATGGTGTGGTCTCACCATGGCCAAAACAGAAGGGAATGGGCTTTTCTCTTATCATTGGTATCTTGCTCTTAGGCATCCAGCTGCGCTTCTAAGCAGTGCCTTCCAACGATCTTCCTGACTCACAGACTGCAGTTCACAAGATAGTAAGTGGGCACTTTCTTCTTCCAAGGTTTTAGGAGACATTTTCTGTCAGCCATTTTGCCATGAGGGTGAGGACACCCTTAGGACTGCACCCATTCATTTCTATGCTGTCCCCACGAGATATTGGGCCATTAACTCAGAATTGAGGCCTGACATGCTGTCATGCTTGGTCTCCAGTGCCCAGCTGCTCCTCTTGGGTCCCCCTCAGTCACTCATCATTCTCTATGTTATACAGTGACCCAAACTGGCTGCACCCAATGCCCTTCCACTGCCAGAAGAAGCTATGAGGCTAGCCTTGAGGAGGGTGTGGATGGACTGTGCTCCACACACAGGGCAAGATGCTCCAGGATCAATGGGAAGATGTTCTTTCCTTATGCTCTCTGGTCCATGGGAACATACTTCAGTGTCAGCAGATCAAAGTGTTCTCTGGAGAGAATCAGACTCAGGATGGTGGTGATGCACCACTGGCAGAGTGGGTAATCAGCCCTGGCACAGCCCTGGATGCAAACCCTGCAGTAGGTGTGTGGACAGGGGACAACATGGGCCGCATTGGCAAACAGGCAGAAACAGATGGGACATGTCTGCTCCTCAGAGGTCTCCACTGGCTATGTCTGCACCTCCTGGCTCATGTCCTCAGCTATCCTAACACAGAGAAATAAGCAGCCTCCAATTGTCAGCACCTGTTATATGTCACTACCAGTGATGTATACCTTGTGTGTCTCTGGCAGGAAGCCTAAAGTCATTCTACAAGTGGGATCCTCAGCGTCTCTCCATCTGCAGGATCTTGACTTTTCTCACTGCTGGCAAGGTCTTGATGTCTTGCGTTACCAAAGGAAGACTTCAACATCTCAAGAGACACCAGCTGGACTGAACGTAGGCTGGATGCTCAGGGTTTTTACAGCCACCTGCTCTATTGTGAAATCATGCTGTGGCTAAAATTTCCTGAGTCTTCCTCTTCTGTTTTCCTAGTTAAAAACTTAGGGTTGTATTTCTCTTTCTTTGGTCACCGTGAATTTCACTGAAGAGCCACAGTTTCTCAAATATGACAGACAGTGTCTTAGCAACTTCAGCTGCCAGGTCCCTCAGGACCTTTCCTGTTACATTTCATCAGGTCCCAGTTACTTGTGCTCATTGAAATAATCTCAAATCTGATCTTCTCCTACAGTTCAAGGATCTTCATTCTCCAAGCCATTGCCTTTGAATTCTGTGACATGGACAGTGTGCTCTAAGCCCTATTCAGTGAAGACTAAGGCAAAAAAAAAATCATTGCAGAAGTCATTGAGTACTTCAGCCTTTTCCATATTGATTGTAGCCTGGTCACCTGTTTCCCTCACTGGGGAGTGCAGTTTCTTTTATCTGTATTCCTTGTGCTGTGTACTTGAAAAACTCCTGTTATTTTTTATATCTCTGGCCAAGTTCAGGTACAGCTGTGCCTTTGTGTTCCTGACACACTCCTCGTGCTCTTGGGTCATATCTCTATAATATTCACAAGCTAAGAGGTCTTGATTTAGCCTCTCTGCTTCCTCATTTGTTGCAGGTTGAGATTGAGAACTCTTGTGCCATAAGAAAGATGTCTTAAATATCTTCCAGCTCTCATTTGCTTCTTTATCTCTGAGAGCAAAGATTCCTGTCAGAACACATATTCTTGCAGACATGAAAAATTTACTTCACTTTCAAAATCTTTTAGATTTTGGCTTTAAACAACTAGAGCCCAGAGTATTCCATCTAGCAAGTTCCTGCTTTTCATACTCTTAAGTAAGGAAGCTAAGGAATATCCTGGTTCTATTCTCATTTCTCCTTTTTAATGAAGTTGTTTTTTGAGACTCAGTGAATCTTCTTTCTAGTTAAATGAAGATTTCTCTTTTGTAGAACCAACCAGTTCGTTCCTGTTTTTCATCCCTTTTATATATATGTGAATACCATCATTACCTCACTCAGTTTCTGCAAGCCTAATACTCTACATTTTTTGGAAGACACTTTTACTTAAATGCCAGCTAAATTGCCTATGCAGAGGCAATGATGGAATGGAGATTCTGAGAAACAGAACTTTTGTTTCCTTCAGCTTAAATTAAACAAATGATTTAAAATCCATAAAAGATCAATTATAAAATTGTAAGAGACCTTGCAAAACTTTATAACCTGTTTTCCTGTGCTATAGGTATGCAATTTCTGATAGGTATTTTTCTAAACAATTTTTTAAAACTCCTAATGATAAAAAATAATTTTCTGTCTTTCCCAGAAGTCCCTCCCACTGACTTACTATCTTTGTATTAGTATGTTTTCTACAGTACCAAATTTGATACCTCTTTCTTTCTCTCGTAACTAACTCACTCCCTTTTCACAGCAGGCTTCTATGCTATTAAATATTTTTCCTTCAATTTCTATCTGTCTTCTCTTTTTGGAACTGATTTAATTTGTCTCAGATAGACTTCTGATCCTTCTTATTTATCTCATTTAGTCTCTTTCCGCTTAGTCAGGTGTTCCTTCAATGGCAATATCCCAAACCAGAGAGAGAAATCTGACAGATGCCCACAACTATTGACAATTATTTTACACCTCTTAACCTGTTCTCTGTTCTGTGCTACTCTAGAAAGCTTGCCTTTTTCAGAAGATCAGGGCAGAGATTCATAATTATCTTGCTATCAACTATAGCTTATAGATTCTTTTCTAGATAGCTTTTAACTAATTGTTTTCTCATCCTTTATGTGCCTTCCATAGTAGTGTGTTGTTTTTTTCCCCAAATGAGTTTTCACCTTGTCAAGATTATTTTGCAGTCTGATCCTTTTTAGAATAATTGTAACTGTCAACTTCGCAGCTTGCTGTCATCTGCAAATTCATTAAATTTGTCATTTATTCTGGTGTTCATGTCATTAATGAAACTATTTTCTTTCCTTTCGTGAATATTTTTGTAAAGGTGAACTGCTTTAAGGACCCCCAAACTCAGAAGAAGATAATCCAGAAAGTGTTACTAATTTTTTTAATCATGAAAATACTTGATAATCTGAATTCTCTCAGGATATGCAGGTTATATTTTGTCACTTATGGTTGAGCATGTTTCACTTCACATTCACGACAATCACAATTGCAAAAACCAGAACAGCCAACTAAAACATCTGACAATGTTTGCTTGACCACAAATCCTGTCTAACACATGTATGCAATCTGCATGCATGGAGATCAAGAGAACGTTTATTTTGGACGTAGGTAACACTGAGCAGTACTTGATCCAGACCAGAACATATGTAGAATGCTTTTCAATAGAGTTCTTGCAATTAGACTCATCTGTATTTCAGTGGTGTCTAATGGCAGGACCAGCAGGCAATAGGCACAAAATGACAGACAGGAACTGCCATCTGATTAGCAGGGAGTATGTCCCTAACATGCAGGTGACAGAGCACTGGCATAGGTTGCCCAGAGAGGCTGTGCAGTCTCATCCTTGGAGATCTTCAATAGCCACCTGGAGATGGTCCCAGGCATTGTGTTCTGGGTGCCTCTGCTGGGGATGGATGTCAAGGTCCCTGCCAATCTCAGCCATTTATGTCATTGTGTGATCCCTTGCATCTGCTTTCCCCCCTACCTATTCAAGACAGTAGTTCCTCTTCTCTAATCTTTTCACATCTCCCTTTGTAGTGTGTTCTCCAAACTCCAATCTCTGAAACAAGCAGTATTTCCTAAAGGCAGCAAAGCAATTTTACAGTTTCAGCAGGAATTTGCATCATTCTGGTATACGTATCTGATCCACTCCCAGTTCTGTCGGACAGTTGGGCGGACAGTATCTTGTGATTGAAAATGTCATTACAGGGAGGTATGGAAATGCAGAATGGATATCTGCCCTATATCAACAGCAGGTGATCATCCATCTGTGTCAATGATTCTGTTTTCACCTCATGTTCTGTCCTTATTAGAAGTAACTAACTTCTCTTGAAAGAATATAAATGGGAAAGAAAACTAAAAAAAAAAAAAGAAACAAAAAAGAAACTTCAAAAAGGATAGTTTTGCTCATACAGATGTTTAGACATGATGAGCCAATCTCTATAGAATCTCTATAGAACACTACTTCATCGATTTTGTGCATCTGTAAACTAAGTACGTATTTGCGTTCTTCTTTTGCTATTGCAGTGATGTCCTTGAAGGCTAAAGAATGCCATGTTATCAGTTGTTTTAACTGATAACACAACTGATAACACAGTTTTTCCACTGTGCCCATAGCAACATAATAACTTTGTGCAGATAGCTCATTAATGAAAAGTCTTGTGTTTGAAACATTTATTTATTAAGAGTAAACACTGAATTGCATGTGGATTGCATGTGTAGTTTCACTGAATTTGCCACGGTTCTTCATTATGAAATAAAAATGACACAATTATTAGTGCTTCTTTGTACAGAAACATCCAAAGAATAGAGGAATAAGGTTCTTTTCAAAATCTTCCTGTCTTTCGCACAAATACTTTTCTCTCGGTTTCAGGATTTGACTCTAAGGTTATGTCTTCATAGAAAACTTTACACTATGTGGAGGTACATAAGCAAGTTTGTGCTTCTTAACTTATGGGTAAACAAAATTTGTGTTTTTACAGTACTGTAAGTGCAGCATATAAAATGGAATTACAGTCAAGTAAATGGGAGGACATAGTGTCATACTGACACACCTATAGCTTTTTCCAGTTCTGAAGATTGTCTGCACTACCCATAGACACTTCTGAAAGACTTTTCTATATTTACTTGTTTGGAAAATCTTTCACTCTTAAATAAATAAATAAATAAATAAATAAATTTCTCCTTCAAAAAACTAAAGGAATGACACATACCCTGTTTGCTGACAAACCAAATAAATGAATTCAAACTGTGTTGCTATGGCTGAACTGCTGACCTAAACTAATTCATTTAAAACTTTGTCCTCTCGTATCTGCAAAGCAGGTACATTGTCAGAAGACCTGTGAAGTTACTGAAATATGAATCATGATGGAGAAAGGCCCTGTGTCATCTGATCATTGAGTTACCAAAGCTGAGTAGATGGCTATAGAGAAATGCACATCCCAATGGCAGAATGGTCTAAGAACTCAGAGCTATAGAAAGGCAGTGAAATGTTAGAGGAGGACCACACACATACAGTCCAATCTCAGTTTCTAAAAAGTACTGAAAAGAAAATGTTAGAGATCTGTACTGGCGATGAACAACAAAACTGAGGGACGAAGGATTAATCATATTTGAACTGGTTATCAGTAAAGCATTGAAACACTGAGTCACCAGCTGCAACTGCATTTAGTGTAGCCTGAAACCTTTGTCTCTTATGAATAATTTTGGATTATACCATGCCCAATGTGCATGACCCATGATTGTAGTATTCAAAGTCAGGTTGGATGGGCTTCTCAGCAACCTGATTTAGTAAAACAGTAAAGGATATCATTGTCCATTGCAGAGAATTAGACTAGAAGATCTTTAAGTGTTCCATTTGCAAAGAAACCAGTCTATGATTCTGTGATTCTACAGTGTGGTATGGGAGAAAAGTTCACATTGATTGATTCTTCTGTTACACTATTAGTTGAAAAGTCATTCAATTGCAACTTACTACCAATTTTTCCCACCAGTATTTTAGCTGAGAATCTTATATCATGTGACTGTCCTGGTTAGCAAAATAATGATATTGAAATAATTTTGAGTTTCCAGATGGCCATTCAAAAGAGATCATGAGTTCATTCATTCAAAACTGTTCATTCACTCAAAATTGTTCATTATCAAACTAAATGCTTTACAGACAAAGTTGTAAACAACATTTTAAGTCATTGGGTAATTTTTATAGCCACATTTCTTTCTGCTACATGAGAACTATCTCTCAATGGAGTGATTTATTAAAGGTCCTTCAGATAAGATCAATAATTTCACACAAAACATCGTGGTTCTTCTTAGAGGGTGATTCTGTTTAAGATTACTCTCCATCTTAGTGAACTGTTTTGAACTGGCGTAAAGTGAGTTTTCATTTTCATATTTGTCAAAACCTTTTTGTATGTCATGCACTTTATAAGCTAGAATAATTTTTGTTTGGTTTTGTTGATTTAAATTAGTACTGCTGATATTCAGATTGTCTAAAGTCATTCCGATAAACTCATTTCTCACATGACTTATTTTGTACTGCTTGTGGTCAACTTACGAAAGGAGTTGAGCTTCTTTTTTTAATTTTCAAGGCTCAAAACATTCTAGTCCCTTCACCTGCATTTGGAAGTCAGGCACATGGAGTGGTTCTGCATCAGTTTTGATTCCTTGAGGTAATCTAGCAGAATGCAAGATGCTTGGAAGCACCCTGCAAACACTGCCTGGCAAATCTGACTTCTCTTTCTCTTTTCTGTGATTCAATTTTCTTCTAAATTCATATTTATGATTGCAGCACTCTGTTCAAGATAATGATGATTAATTTCCTTGCATGTAAAAGTTAATATCAGGAATTTTATTATCCATATTTTATTTGAGCTTAACACATAGTTAAGCTTTTCAATTATTCAGATAAAATTTACCTTACAAAACTCTAAGTTATCTTTACAAATTCAGAGGCTTCCTAACTATTTGGAACTACTTCATTGCACTGAATAGTTTGATAAGTAAGCTTTACAGTCAGGTTGTTTGTTTTTTTTTTTACTTTTCTTCTTCTTAACAAAATCAGAGTTCATTTCCCTCTATGTTTCTAGCATTCAAAGGCAATATTACTAGCAAAGTGCTTGTGATTTTAAAATGGCATTCTAGCTTTCCATGTGTGAATTAGTGCTTTGCATTTGATGCTTTGACTCTGACTGATGTGAAGTTGGAATATGAATTTCATGGGAAAAGTGGGATTCAAGCTCAGAGGAATTTTTATCATCTGGTGCTTTTAAATCTTACTGAATCAGAATTTTAAGGTAAGTATGAAAATGTTCTGAACTACCAAAGTAGACTTTTGTTATTACAGCTAAAGTCTTCTTCTCTATATTTTGTAATATAGATCATAGTAAACAGCCTTTGAGAAAAGTTAGATATTGTACACATGCATTTCATTTGTTACAAATTTTTTAGTATTTTAATAGTTAATTTTGCACAGATTCTGTAGATAGCATTATTTGTATTCTTCATAGTACTTTTGCTTAAAACTGTTTTGGCAAGTAGCCTCTGGACAGTAAGATTATGAAAAGACTAATACATTTAAAATTCAGTAAAAGCACTTGTAGTACTATTAACTATTAATTTGTTCTTGGCTAAATTGATGATCCTTTGACACAGTGAATAGCTCATATGTATCTAACAGTTACGTACAATGTACTTATAGCTAAAATTCATTGGAGGCTTTATTCGTGGGAGCAGAAACCAGAAATGCAGAAACAGAACTAAAAGCTTCAATGGGCAAGGTACTCTAAACTAGCTTAAAAGGTCTAACTGACTTAAAACAGCCTTCATATATCAGTTTGTCCTATTTTTCTACTTATCATTACAGGCATGGTAGTATTTCCTCTATGAGAGATAGTTTTGAAGAAAGTCAAAGTCTCCTAAATGGGAGAGGCAAAGGTGCTTAGCAAACCTATCTGTACAGCAATCTGCCTATTAAACATAACATGCTAAATTGGCAGTCGCCAATTGTTTCTCATTGTTCCTTCTTGGGATGGTCACTTAATGACCAAATTAGAGCTCACTCAATCAGAGCTGCAGCAACCAGCAGTAAGTCAGCCCCCCTTTTCAGATTTACTGAGCTTCCAGGTGGAGTTCATTACAGCAAATCACCCAGCATGATCCCGTTGGCAGTACATTAAGAAAATAGTTTAAATTAAGGTTTATTGTATTGTTAGGCTTGTTTCCTGCTCGAAAACATGAAGGCCCCCTGCTTTTGCTACATTCATGTAAACTGCAGAACATTTGCCATCCCAGGAGGTCTCCGCTGCTATTTGCTGCTCTGTTTGTATAGTATGTGAAATATTCATGAGTTTGCAAGTTGAAATATCACGTTTCAAATGAGAATTTCATAGTTGTGTTCTTCTGATTTGCAAACTGATAATTGGAAGTTTACAATTACAGTTTGTTTCTTTATAAACCATGAGCCATGCGGGCACCCTAGCTTAGCAACTGCTGCTGGTACCACTCTCCTGAAAGAAGAGCTCACATAAGGTGCCATTCCTCTCTGAAGCCCTGGAGAGCCACCTGCCTTTGCAGCAATTCTCTTGGCTTGAAAAAGAGCAATGTTGAGGCTCTGATTCCTAAATGCTGCTGTCTTATTTAAGCAGACCACAACTCGTATATGATTAGATACAGCCTGGGAGAGTTTTGTGTTGTCCAGTGTGTCCTGACTGATGGTAGGTTGTGTAGACCACCTATGAGGGCCATAGTAATGCCAAAGAATCCTTCTCAATTTGCTGTATTAACCACTTCTCTGTGCTCAAAGAAGTGTGTTCAAATAATGTATTGCTGAAATCCTGCAACTGAATCTCAACCACAATAAGAATGAAAAATCTCAGTAGAGAATCCTGCCTGCAGAATGTGTGGAATAAGACAATACCTTAATTTGCAGTGTACATGTTCATGAAAAAGCACTTCATAATGTTATTCATGTATTTAAATGCATACATTTTTCACAAAGCTGATATGCTGCAAATTCTGTCTTCTTTTTGGTTCAGCGTCTTCAGAGAAGAATTAGTAGAAGTGCAGTGCATTGCAGTTTTTGTTTTTTCTGATAGATTTTTCTTGACTTTTTTGTATACCTAATATATCCATCAAGAAAACAGTAACATAGCTATGTTTATGTGCCACTTTAATGAACCACGCCAGTGAACAATAATGTATCGACTCTGCTGAGAGTTTTTTCAATTCTTTCTGTTCTCTTTTAATCTATATAACAAATATTCTACCATGAAAATATTCACAGAATTTTTGCAGAATTTCAGTCATCTCCATTTTCCTCTTTCTAGATAGGTATATTTATTTTGCTCCAGGCAGTTTATTTATACAGAACTGCAGCCACCACTTCAGAGTCCTCATTCAGACCATTCACATTTGTTTCAAGCAGATACCTTCTAAACTAGAAAAAGTTATTGTTAATCTCTTAACATTTGAGTTGTGAACTTGGTCTAGTCCTGAGAATATAAACAGTAGGTACAAAAGATGCAAAACTCACTGAACAAGTGCTATTGTTCAAACCAGCAGGCAGCTAAGAACCACACAGCTACTCATTCTCTCCTCCACTTCTGTGATTAAAAAAGGGTAAAACTCATGACTTGAGATAAAGACAATTTACACACGACAGAAAAGGAATGATAATAATAAAAATAAAATAATATACAGAACAATTGGTGCACAATGCAAATGCTCACCATCCACTGACCAATGCTTAACCAGACCCCAACCAGTGGCAGCTCACTCAGCCAGCTTCCCCAGCTTTATGATTCAGCGCATGGTATGGGACATCCTTCAGCCAGTTGGACTTCAACTGTCCTGGCTCTGATACCACAAGTTCCCTGTGCAACCTCCATTCCTCTCCAGCAGGATGGTAATGACAAGTCCTTGGCTCTGAGAAGCACTTACTCTGCCACAGCTAAACTATCTGTGTGTCAACCTTATCCTAATCCTAAATTCAAAACATGGTGCCATACCAATGATTGAAGTTGAGTCTATCCCAGACAAAGCCAGGACAAACATTTTCAGAGTAACAGTAGTGCATGTGGCAAGGTTCTCCTCTGGAGTAGCAGCAAGACGTTTTATATTTTAATTAGTGCAAGATTAGCACTGTGAAGACTACAAGAGCAACAATTTGAATCATAGGTTGGTAACAATTAAGGTCTCCCAAGTCTCTTCTTGAAAAGCCAGTTTATCTAGTCAGTCATTCACATATTACTGTTTCATCTTTTTTTTTTTTTTTTTTTTTTTTTTTTTTTTTTTTGTTATTGTCACATTTTTCTGCAGCAGTCTCTCTTATTCTGGCAAACTATTTTCATTAACAAAGTTTAAGACAATTCCATGGTCTGTCCACCCATACCAGTGTTTCCGGCTTTCCCTCTCCTTGTCTGGCCTCTTTTGTTCTCGTCTGCCAACACTCTTTGTAGCGTCAAAAATATTATCCAACAGGGAAACTGTACTCTTTTAGCAGTGATAATACGACTGTGGGCTTGTACATAGCAATTCCTTATTAGAAAAGAACACAACTGGATTCTCAGTGTTGTTTTGATAGCAATACCCACTTTCTAAAATTAGCTAAGCACATGGTCCCTTGCTTCATCTTTGGAAAAGCATTCATTAATTTTATTTTATTTTACAAATTCAATGAGCACTGGTACATGTTCACTTAATTACCTATGCTTTTATTAAATTTTCTGATTTTTCAGAACTTGGCTGTAAAATGAATGTTATGCATTGTTCTTTTAAGATAACACTGCCAAAGAAATATCAGCAGAGTGCGTGTATGCCATTATTATGCACAATGAGCCTTTTCCCAATCTCAGCTGGCTACTTAGTACGCTGAGCTTAGAAAACAAACCTCTCCACACGTCCCAAAGTCTTAATATGTCATTGTTAAACTTCCTGGGAATGGAGGTCAGCATTATACAAATTCAGGAAAAATTGGAACTCTTCTAAGGCTACTTTGTTTTTGAGTTGCTGAATGAAATCTACTGGCATTATCCTTACAGGTTGTTCTTCTAAAAGCAAGGAGTGAGTTTAATTTAAAATAGCATTGACATCCTTTTATTATACACTTGTGTTACATAAATGTTGGGTACTGTAGGAGCATGTTGAAGAATTACAACAATTAGAAAATTACATGGTAAATGAGTTATATCAGGATGCCTAATTTGATGTACATACAACACATGCTTTAGGGTGCATGGGGAGAGTTTGAAAGAAACTCTGTGATTGATCATTGCAGAGGGGAACGCAGTGCTCACTGCAAATGTGAGAAAACTGCAACAGATGTTTGATTCTGATCAGAAGCAATGCCTAGGTTTGTGAATTTTTTTTTATCTAGTTCTTCGAGATTTTTCCAAAAAGTGCTGGTGACTTACCATTCATTTTAGGAGAAAACAGGCTGACTCTCGTTAAAGAACATTCAGTCAATGGGGCTAAGTACACATCCACAAGAGATGTGTGACTCTGAGTCAGAAAAATCTCTGAAGGACTAAAAGACAAAAATAAACAGACCTGAATATTTGCTACTTAAAATGAAGTAATATTAGTAAAATAATAATAGTAATTATTAATAATAATTTAAAGAAATCTTCATTCTTATAAAGTCCTTTTAAAAAGCTCCTCTTCTCAAAAGTTTGATTCAGGTAATTGTACATTAGAAACTACCAGAATCACCAACATAGTAACACAATCCAGAACTTCATTGGAATATTCAATTTGACAAACAAAAACATTCTTCAAATAAGGTTTCCTTTAGAATGCACTTTAAATATGTCACTCCAAAAGTAATACCTTCTTTTATTTCCATGGAAACCACTGCCATTATCTTTGCATTTTCACCAGTGATGAAGAAGAACTTGCATGCCACACTCATAACCATCTGCTCCAGTGGAGTTGACCCACCACCCTTTTCTTCACTGTGCTCACACCCATTGCTTGGTCTCCATCAACATTCAGCAAGTGTCAGTGAATGTCAGTCAGTGCTATTTACTCTGCAGGGAGGAATTCAGTAATATATCTTTGCTTCACCTGCACTTCCGTGCCATTTTGTCAGACTGCCCCTCTGCTGCCATCTGTCACATCACAACAAAACCTAATGGAATAGTGGGAGGAAGGTTCAGCCTCTACTGCAATGCCACCAACATATGCCTCTGAAATTGTGGGACAACATAACAAAATAGGAGGCATTACTTTCAGAGCAGCCATCATGTGCCAGCTTGTTTGGAAATAGCTTATATGTGTAACACAGGAAATTTTATTTGTGCTGCCCAAAGGAACACAGAGAATACACTGAGAACCTGATGCTCTAAAAATTATATATATGGTATTATATGCACAATTTTCATAAGACATAGATATAGTCTCTTAACACACAATTAAGTTAAAAGAAATTTTAAATGAATTATTTATCACATTACTAACTCTTCAATCACATTAATCTTTCTTAAAATAACAAAAGGCTTATTCATTACAGTGAATGAAGTGTTATCTTGACAGCCTTTGTATGAGCCAATACAGGTTGTCCGTAGACCCTCAACACAATTCAAAACCTTTTATAGATTGTTCTTGACACAAAAAAACAACTGCTTTCCCCTAAACGCTCATTCCCTTTATTTCTGTGTCAGGTCTTTAAATCCTCTTAGCCAGTCACTAGGTACCAATCACTGAATGCTATCTAATGCCAACTGTTGAATGTTATCAGTTGTCTTTGATCATTTATTTGAGATACACATCAAATAAGTAATTAAATGATTTCCTGACTGAAAAAAAAGACCCTGATTTGAGTGGGTAAACTATGTGACATGTGTTATAAATGATCCTTTAGATTATCTGGTTGTTTGAGAACACATTCTTCCTACATGAGTTGGTCAATGAACATTTGATATCTGTCTTTTGACAGAGGTGTGAAATTGTTCATAAACTACCATGATTAAAGATTAGAAAGAAGTTGTTTTTTATCTGGCCCCTGTTTTTCAAATTCTCCTTTCCAGCTAAATCATCATTTATGAGAAGATTCCTCTTAGGAGTTCTACAGGCAAAATAAAAATAAAACAAACCAAAAAACACCTCCTTTCATTAAACTTACAATAGCTGATTCAAAAGATGGAAAGATAGCATAGGCTATTAAGAATTAAATGTAGATTTGCACTTATAATGCACCATCCGGCCATGAGAGAACAGAGATTATTTTAGACCCGGAAGTACTGGTGATATTAACATCACTGCTTGTTTTAATCTCATCCCTTTGTTTCTTTTCATCCTCATTTTTTTACTAAAATCTGTGAAGTTACTAATTATATTTTAAAAACTGAAGCAAAAAGGAGAAATCAAAGGGGAAAGTATAAGATAAGAAGAGAGAGAGAATAAGAATTAAAAATGTGCGAGAGCTCTTTTTTAACAAGGACTATTTCTCTCAAAATGCTCATTTGAATTCATTCAATTCCAGTGCTTTGTTTTTATTCATTGAAATGTCCAATGATTAACTTTTTTTTGATATTTTTGTTTGTGATCTGTATTTTGTAGCAGACATACGGTTTACAAATAGTTACTTAATTCAACTGCTGAAGAACTTTTGCCTTTCAGTAGAAAATAAGGCTTCAGGTGCAAGAATCCAATCAAATCTATGTACATAATTTCAGAAGTAATGCCTCCTATTTATTTCCATGTAATCCAAGTACATACGAAGAACACATTAAGAGTGCAAGTTCTTCTCCACTGAAACAGTCAGCTATGCATTTTTGCTGAACAAATGAACAAGAGTGTGTATGCTGTACTCATCTGTACCTGTGGATGATAAGTTGCCCATGCAGTCTGTCCTTCAGTGGCCTGAACGATGGTGATCAGAAGGTACCAAAAATAGTGAGTGCAGTAGGACAGTCCATCCAAGACTGGGAACGTGCTCCATTGTCTTCAAACTGGTATGAGGTTACTGTGTTGCAAGAGAAAGGCTATCTTTTTCACTGGCCTGAGTCTGGAGGTTCAAGCCTTTGGCTTAGTTAGCATCATGATGTAGAAGACAGAGTTGATGGTTTGTCTTGATTCCAGGAAAACCAAAAGGATTATTCATTCCTATCCCCCAAGACAATGCAAATCACTTTACTGAATGAGAGCTGCCTCTTGAACTTTTCATTCAATGAGGAATACACACCTCCACTTCATGGACTGTCGTTTTGACTTCAGTTCATAGTGGTTAATACCACATCTCATCACCAGTAATGATGCAATCAAGGAAAGTGTCATCTTCAGCCTTATATTGGTTAAGCAGGTCCTGACAAATTTGCATGTTCCTGTGCGAGCATCTGTGGGACTCACCTGACGCAAATGTTGTGATATTCCAACATTGCCATTATCATTTCCAACTCATTGAAGCCAATATTTAGTGCCATACACAATTCTCTGTCATAATTCACAAATTTGCATGAATGAGCTGGTTGAGACGCTCTTCATTTCATGGTGTGACAGCTGTGTGTGTCTGTTCAGCTGCTGAAGCACGCTAACTCACAACTTCACTGTGCTCATGTACATTGTTTGGCCCTCAACAAGCATCAGCAAGCCTCAATGAATGTCAGTGAGTGCCATTTACTCTGTAAGGAGGAATTCAGTAGCACACCGTAGCTTCATATATTGTTTCATGTCAGATGTCAAATTGCCAAACTGCCCCTCTGCTGCCATCTGTCACATGCAACAACATGTACCAGAACACTGGTGAGAAGGTTCAACCTCTACTGCCATATCAACAACCTCTAATAGTGTGGGATGAAATAATAAAAAAGAAACACTACTTTTGGAGCAGCTCTCATAAGCTGTTTGGAGACCTTGGATAGGACTTTGGCTTCTTTAGAAAAAGAAGAAGCCAGGCCTATATTATCTCAGCTATAGACATCAACAGCTGACAGCCACAAATCTGAAAACACTTTGGAAAAATAAAAAATTACAAGGTATGTACTTTTATCCCCAAGCAACTGTGTGATAAATTTATAAGTGAATTTCTTGCCATCGTGAAACAACAGAGAAGTAGCTCTCTTACAGAAATGGAGCCAGCACACAGATCTCAACCTCTTCACTCATGCTGAATTCTTAGTGAGTACCCTGCAATCTCTAGTAGACCTCTTATCTGTTAAATATGGAATTATTTCATCAGATTTATATATATGTACATTCATATATATTGTATATATTTTTATACATATATTGCTATATTACTGGTCTTCATTGATGTCAACAAGAAGCTCAGAGGTGTAAGTTTAACATGTTTACCTAATCATGTCATCATAATCTTGGCACACAGCACTTCCCACAGCAGAACTGTTGTGAGAGACCATATTCACAGTGTGGCATACCAAAATGTAAAATACAGCCCAGTAAAATTTTTCCCTCTGATCAATGTATATAAACTGCAAAGTAGATGCTGCAGGCAGTTTGGATAGTAATGGCCACCTCTTCCTCTGTTTTTCTTTATAAATTTCCCAAATTCTGGCAGTAGGTATTTTCTTTGTTTGGGGTCTGTCTCAGTAGGACAGAGTTTTTTTACAGGAAGGAAGTTTAGACAAAATTCTTGGTTTTATTCTTACTCAGGTAATGCTTACATAATTCAGGCAAATTCTTACAGCCTAAATGCGTTAGAGAAGCGAATTGCATCTGTGTCAGGGATATGCCTTGTGCTTGATGTAGAACTTTAAGCTTAAGCACGTGGAGAGAATAACAAGGCTTTGTTGGGGAAAGACTGAGTGAGAAAGCAATGAGATAGACAGAACAAACAGAAAAGGGAATGAAAAAGCTGGAAGAGAAAAAAAAGTGAGAGCAGAGATGAGGTGGCATGTGGTTTTAGATGTTGAAGACTGGAGCATGTGAAGGGATCAAGGGTGTTTTTTAAGGGCAAAAGGAAGATGTCTATTGAAGCTACAGAGAGAGACAGTGAATTTGAAGCCAGGTTTGGAGGCAACTAGAAATAGCATCTGGAGTCTGGAGAAGAGATGTGGAATGGAAGTTTATGTGATCAGGGTTGCCCAGCCAAGTACTTGAGTCTGTAGGAGTTAGCAACCAGCCCAAGGATAGTCCTCACCCTTTGCCTTTAGTAGTTATCCACAACTCAGCACAGACAATGTGTTCTTTGTTATTCTTTTGCAAATTTGTCCTTAATCAAGTACCAGCAGGCAATTTTATGTAATTAAATGGTTGACTAGAGTGGTGGGGTTTTGTTGTGTAGCTAACGTTGGTAATAAGAGGAAAAACTGCAAATATTTTTCCACATATAAATATTTCATCAGAGTTCTTAGTTTGCTTCTTCAAAGTGAACAGCTCAAAATAAAACAAAACAAAGTAAGAACAACCACTCACTTAAGTTATTCCTAGCAGCACACAGTGCCTCTAAAGCTTACTGAAACCAGGTAATATTAGGAGCTTTCTGAAAGGTATGGTGTGTGTCTACTTCAAGCAAAGGAGGTTTATTTTGTGGCCTTCTGTTTAAATGTTAGGAAATCACATCATTAAGATTGTAATTGAAACCTTAATTCAACTCAGTGTGAGTGCATTATGGTCTCTACTCAATCTTGCATTTTTTCTTCCCTATTTGAATAGGATGGTTGTTGCTGTGGGTCGGACAAGTGCTTTTCTTAGGAAGGAAAATGTTGATTACAGTATTCTAATTTATTTTTTTCCCAGGCCATGAAGTACAGATTGAAGAAGCTGTGTCTATTGATCAAAGGACACAGGGAAAATGCATTTTGTCTATAGATCTTATATCTGATGACACCAAAGACTATGTCTGTCACACCATAGGTAGCACCATGCAGATGGAGTATTAATGAATCTGGTATATTGACATGCAAACCATACTGATACTAACTTGCTGCTCAGAATCATTGTGGCCTTATGCTTGGGCTAATTATGCTTACTCTCTAACAGTAACACCAAAACTACTTAGTTAAGTAGGAGAGCTCTGCCAACTCTACCTGTAGTTTGTTGATTTGACATCAGCTTAGTTTTCTTTGCATAACTCTAGCTTGAACTATGTAAACTGACACCAAGTGTCTTAAATATGCTATTGAGAAGTTATCAGTAATTTTCTGATAGCATAATTTGTGAGCATGACTGGGAGAGATGCTAAGAGTTTGTGTTATCAAATGCTGAGATGTTAATCTTTCCAGTTCCATCTCATGTAGAAATCAGGTGATTGTCATCTTAAAGTACATAGATAAAAACTTGTTAGATGTTGACCTTTTTGATAGGTAGTGAGGACAATGCCACTAAAACTCTCATGGGTGTTGCAGAAAATACATCAGCAACCGCTTGTTAAAAGCTTAGTTATTACAGCAGTGAGTGTCATGGAAAAGCCAGATATTAAATTAACCTCTCTGTTAACTCAGAGCCGCTTAGATTTAGTGAAGTAAACAAGCCACAAGGTCACAAACAACTGTTTATGTGGTGAGTACTGCTCAACCTAGATGTAAACAAGCCATAGAAAAAAATAGTACATGATTAAAGGAAAATTGTCACATTGCACAGACACAAAGGAGTCTGCTTAAAGAATATGCAGTCAGTCTTGTCTTTCCTAGCTCCACAATATTTAGTTTTTTAGGCTTAATATGAGTTTATATATAATCTTAAAATAAGCTTTATATTTGGTTATTCAGATAAATAATACTTTACATTAAAAAATGTAGAAAATGCATTAACAAAGCATTAAACCTTGTGAGCATTTTCAGAAAGTTGGACACTGCTTTCACAAATACATTAATACGAACTGTGTTTCACTGCACTCATATTTGTGAACCTTAATATCTTTAATACAGGCATTCTATGTAGTACCTCTAATCTAGGAAAAGCAGTTTTCTATTGTTTCTTTTCTGCAAGTCCATAGACAAATACAAACATAAGTACTATTTCTTGCTACTCTGTGTCTCACAAATAGATAGCAGTTAAGATAGCAGTTTTGGAACATGGCAATGACTAACAAAACACTGCAGTGATTTGTCCAGAAATAACACTTGGACCACACCACGCCTCATGAACAGTACAGATTTTGCTACAAGCAACTTACCACAATGATACCATTATGAACAGCAAAAATTTGCATGGCTGCTTCATCCAATTTTTAAAACAATTTTACAGTTCTAACCCCCAGCAGTGTTTAGATGTAGGCTTTTCACAAGAATTGATAAGTAAGTATTCTTAAATATATGTATTTTTAATATAAATATGTAAAATAAATTGAAATCATTTTGATATCTGTTGTCATTTGATATATTAAGATGATATTCTAATTTAATTTGTGAGCAACTACATTATAACTCTTTTTTTCTTAATTTTATTTCACTTTTTAAAATATTTTCTGTCGGTCACCAAATGAATTTAAGCAATGCTAATAACTTCAGCTGATCATGCAGACTGGGATAAAATTCTGTGTCCCTTTTTTATTTTGTCAAGAAAACGAATTTTGGGTATTGCATTTTTCACCAGCTAGGCTTTTGTGAATTTAAAAGTGTCCAACGAGTGACCAGTTAAAGGAGAATACCTTTTCTTGATCTGAAAGCCAGAGTTTTCAGAGGGTCAGCGCGTCTCTAATTATAATGATGCAGTTAACACTACTCTAATTGAAAGGTTGTGTCAGCATTTCCATTATAAAGCCATGTTTTTCATGGGTTGTAGCTCAGCTGTAAAGATTCAATCTGGGTTGAAACGTGTTAAAAGACCTCATCCTGCTCCACACAGAATGCCTTCAATCTCCCAATTAAATCACTGAGCTCTCCAGGCACTGACTTTCAGACAAATAAGGACAGACTATACAAGAATCATTTTACAATGCCATCCTATACAAGGGATTGGCATTCCAGTAAATAGTTTTGTATATGCTCTCAACATTTGCATTTTTTTCAGAATGCAAACTCACCTGAACAATATCTCCCAAATCAGATCATTTTAGTGCTCTGTCCTGATGGCTGCTTCAGGGGATACAACATTGAGTAAATTATAAATGTGCTAATTTACAATGGTTTAGATGCAGTGTATTGTGCTGTGTGGATAGAAACTTGTAAAACAAGGGCAGCTGTGATACTTTCAGCATCCTTCAGAGCACAGAAAAAAAGAATAAAAGAAACGGTTTGCTAAGTAAAGGAGGGCTAAAACTGTAGGGGGGAATTACATTTAAGCTGAGGAGAAATTATTACACAAGGGAATATAAAATGAGTGATTAAACCTACTTCCAATTAAAAAATATGCTGAAAACATCCCGAATTGAAAGCACTTATATAAACTAACTAACTAACTAACTAACTAAATGCTGACATTTGCACTGCCACGAAAAATAATAACTTAATTCTGAGGAAAATCTGAGTGGACAGTCAGTGCTGCACAGAGAAAGATCAGGACCAATAGTTTCCTGAAGCTCCAAAACCTGCCCTGATCTTAAAAAAAAAAAAAAAAAAAAAAAAAAAAAAAAAAAAAAAAAAGCTGACTGACTGATTGATGAAATAACTTGCATCATAAATATTTAGAAGTGTCCAGAAAAGTCTTAGTGAAGTCCTACATGTATCTTCCATTGATGAGATTGAGTGCATGAGTGCAGCAGCAAAAGCAAGATTTTTTTTTTGCACACCAAAAACAGACTTAAGACTCTGAAACAGAACAGGCTGGTCAGCACCTATACAACATGGTGGGATATAATCCGTGCGTGACATCCTTATGCCACCTAATCCTCCTCAGCCGTGCCCAGACATGCGTATCCAAACTCTGTCTGCATTTCATGGGGTGCTTTCATTCACAGGCAGTGAATGACAGTGTTGGGAATGAATAGGTATCTGCCAGGCAGTGCTGTAGAAAATCCCCGCCTTAGGTGTAAGGACATGCAAGGTATCCCAGAAAGTCTTAAGAATTGTGTAGTGACCGGTACACAGCAGTTCTTTCAGCCCTCAGAAGAAATGTTTGCATTATAAAGGCATTAAGAATGTGTTGCTCAACAACTGTCCACAGAAGCTGCAGTGGTGCTTTACCACTCCTTTGGCAGTGCGTTTGGCTGAGAGCAGGGAGACACTGCAGATCAGTATGCAAGGAGGAATGCTTCCAGCAGCTGAAAACTTCCTTTTCACAGGGATCCAGCTGTTTTTACTTGCTCCTTCCTGTTTTGCGATTGCATTCCAAGGGAGAAGACACTGCAACAATGAACTCCTGAGTTTAATGCATCCTATTTTCTCCCTCCTGCAGATAGTTACTGCAGAGTGATGTTATACAGCATTTTCACGTGTGTCTGAAACACCAAAAAGCGCTTATCTCTCTTACATTAGGAACTGCTAACAGAGGTAACAGAGCATTAACTGCTAGCATCTGAAGTTGTAAAGAATCTGTCATTTAACTTCCATAAAACTAGTGCAGGGATTCACAAAGTACCAGAATTTCTCACAGGCTCAAAGAGAAGCGCGATCCAGATACTAATTTTACAGAGAGACTATGAATTGGCTTTCTGTCACACCATCCCATTAAATTCATGCTTTCGTACAGACTTAAGCGAAATGGAATGGAAGCCTTTGGTACAAGGAGAGCAATCTCATGAGACTACGACTGTATGGGGACTTGCTAACCGTATGGATTTCCCTTGTGGATGCCAGCATTGTATTTTAAATTATGTAGTTCTAATCCAGTTATGCTAAATAACTTTTTTTTTTTTTTTCCATTGGTGTTCCAAATGCATTTTGCCATTATACTGATATAAACATCCAGAAAGGACATTTTGAAGCTGCTCAGTTATGAACTAAAGAGACAATTTATAGATTTCAGTGTATCAAATATGAAAATACAATGAAACCTTGAAAGAAATAAGAACAGAGTCATGTATTCCAGATTTATAATAGTATATTATTTTTAATAGCTTCCAATTGTGTATGCAGTTCTTTTCAGAGAAAAGAACAAAAACAGAGCTAAGATAACTTGATAACTAAAGCTATTAATTGAAACAACAAGAAGAATGTACTAGAATAGCTCAGACAGGGCACAGAAGCTAAGAAAATGTTAAAAAGCATAATCCATTCTATTACCAAGGAGCTGTATTCTATGCATAGTACAGAAGAGATTTTTTAATGTTTTTCTTAGTACAGTTGAGTAGCTAGTAGAGAGAATAAATTTGCTATTTAAAAATTCATAGGGATTCTATTTAGTCATATTAAGGGTTACATTTTCAGAATTCACTATGAGGAACTGCATGTCTGCCTTTGGGCAATAAAATAGCATATATTTAAATCTCCTCCCCAAAATTAATTAGGTATGGTAGGTGGTGTTCAACACTGGCAACATCTTACAGTGGAGGTGGTTGTTTTTCACTGATGAATATATACACCAGCTTAATTTTGTGAAGCTATCTGGGATTTATTTGCATTATTATTAAAATTCAAAATTAAGTGAACAGACTCAAATTATAATAAATAGATAATAAAAGTTGTGAAATAGGCCATCAATATACACCATCTAACTAGATGACAATCACACTTAATGTTCTGCTTTTCAGATTGTTTGTTCATAAGATTATTAAGAGAAGAAACAAATATGAAAAGATAATCTAAAGCAGCTAAAGGTCTTGCAAAGAGGCCATCCTGGAATACAGTTTGAGTGAATTAACCAAACTCTGCATGGATTCCTTCCTCCATATTCTTTACTGGTTGTCATGGATTGGAAGATTTTGCTGTGCTTTCGTGTGACCATTGTAATATTTTATAAGGTCTAGTGTTTATATATATATATATATATTGTTGTTCTTGTTAAATTTGATCAATATTCACCCTTTGAATCTGGCTTTGTGATTGCTTGCATGTGTCCTGGCATTTAAGTCTATCTTGTGCCTCTCATTCTTGCTAAGGGTTTTGGAGAAGCTGTATTACCTTGTTTCATTTTCTAATAATTTAATCTTTTTTTTTTTTTTTTTACATATTTTCTAATTTTAATTCTTCTGTGTCATTAAAATTGGTGGTTGAAAGTTGTCCTTAAATCTCTTCATTGTAAGTTTTTGCTTTGTCTGTTGACATACGTCAGCCAGGCAGTGTTCTACAGAAAATCTGTAGGTAGCTCTGGTTGATGGATTGTATTAAGAGAATACATTTCAAGATAAATTTGCTAATAGCTATTTTCAACTTCAGATCATTACAAAATTGGGTAGAAATTTTTCATGACTACCTAATTCTCACAATTAAAACCAACTTTACTATTAAAAGGAATGAATGCTGCATCTACTACATTGCTCTTGATAGGTATTTTTGAATCCTAAAATTAAGAGATGAGTTTATATTCTGTTCTGTAGCTACAAAACCATCTGGGTATTCACGAGGACATACATTCAATGATGTTTACACAGCACTGCTGACCTGCATTTCATCTTTAAACAGGTTATTGTGATTATATTCAGAGTTTTGGTAGTATCCATTCTAGCCTCTGGGATGCACTCCATATTGACATGGCATTTCCTAAAGCTTGTGAGTAGGCCATATTTGCTTTCTGCAGCAACAGGTAAACTGATGCAAGCGTGTATTCTTTTAGCAACTTTTCTCCTTTATCAATTTGGGCTACACTAATTTTTTTTTTCTTTCAGCTTTGGGCCTGTTCAGTTTTTATGTTATTGGTCTCATCAGTGCATACATTTTATATGTAATTCTGTATGACTTTAAAAACAAACAAAAACAAACAAAAAAACCCAAAAAACTAATTACACCTAGGAGCCACTGTTTAGAAATTAGCACAAAGACAGGTGATCTACACGTTGTAACATGACTATGTATAGTAGAAACCAAGAGATGCCTCTTCTAACTACTTATAACTGTGCAATAGACTAAGATGCTATGTCCAGACCAGGCAGAAGAATATATGAAAACATGTCAGCTATTTTCACCATGAGCACTGGAGCCAGTTGCCCAATGTTGTATCTCCACCCCCAAAGGAACTGAACTCTTGACTGGGTGCAGCCCTGATCTTGTCCTAATGAGACTTGCTTTCTGCAGTTCTATCTCCACCTAAACACAACTTCTGGAGTTTCCTTCCAACCAAACTCATTCCATTCTCTTGTAACCTTTAGGTTGGCAATTTTATTTTCATCTCTTAGTATGTATAGTAGCATATAATATGTATAGTAGCATAGTAATGTGGTATATTATTTGCCCACGTGGCCAAGAATGCCAATGGCGTCCTGGCTTGCATCAGAAGCAGCGTTGCCAGCAGGAACAGGGCAGTGATTGTCCCCCTGCATTCAGCTCTGGTGAGGCCGCACCTCGAGTGCTGTGTCCAGTTTTGGGCCCCTCACTGCAAGAAAGACATTGAGGCCCTGGAGTGGGTTCAAAGAAGGGCAGCAAAGCTGGTGAGGGGTCTGGAGCACAGGGCTTATGAGGAGCGGCTGAAGGAGCTGGGGTTGTTCAGTGTGGAGAAGAGGAGGCTCAGGAGAGACCTCATTGCTCTCTATAACTACATGAAGGGAGTTGCAGTGAGCTGGGGGTCGGCCTCTTCTCTCGTGCCAGTAGTGATAAGATCAGAGGGAATGGTTTCAAGCTACGGCAGGGGAGATTCAGGCTGGACATTAGGAAGTATTGCTTTTCAGAAAGGGTGGTCAGGCACTGGAATGGACTGCCCAGGGAGGTGGTGGAGTCACTGACCCTGGGGGTGTTCAAGGAAAGGCTGGATGTTGTGTTGAGGGACATGGTTTAGTGGCAGCTATTGGTAATAGGTGAATGGTTAGACTGGATGGTCTTGTAGATCTCTTCCAACCTTGGTGTTTCTGTGATTTTGTGATTCTGTGTATCCTTGTCAATGTCTGCTTGTTCTTTTTCACATTTCTATAATGTGACCATATAAACTTTGCTTCACTGTAGGCATATATATTTTTTTTTTCCTATGAAGTTCATTGCCTTTTGCTTTTTAAGGGCATTCTCTCGACAGTCACTGATATAAGCTGGAATCATGCTATACATGTAATCCTATCCTTCTTGTTCTTAAAATTATATGGAGTGTCAAAAATAACTATGTATTTCCTCTCAGCTTCTAAATTACAGGTAAAAGGGAAAAAAAAAAAGATAAAAGATAAATAAAAAGTACTTCTCTAAAGCCCCACTGTATCTGGTGTCATATAATTCATCAGACACTTATCACTTGCTCTAATGCTTCAGGTATTATTCTTCACAACAACTCTTACTGATTCTTTATCCCCACTGAAATTAAAAATCCTTACCACCCACTCATCCTACCACTCACTTTTATTTGCACATTTCTGACTGTCTACAGACTTGCTTAATACTTCCAAACTTCTAGTGACTGTGGCTCTGTTACCATTTCACATTTTTAGTACTATTCTGGATTTTCTGTGAGTCAAAATGTTTATCTTATCTAATCAGGATCAGCCCTAAAAAGACCTCCTGCCACAGGAATGATATTGAACACATGCTCATAGACTTCAGTAGTAGTGATTCATATGCAGCTAGTGGCATCTCAGGTGGTTGATTGAGTTCTTTCTACACATGAAAGTTCTACAAATTCCAGTGTTAACAGCTACATGTTGTTTATTTTATGGAGGATGTTTCAAATAGATTTTCTTTTTTTTTTTAGAAAATATTCTCATGTAGAAAGTTTTCACAGAAAGCATAAAATTGGACAAGACAGCCATGCTTTTTAGCCTTTGTAGCTTAATGATTTCTCTACCCAGTTTAATAATGTTCAAGTTTTAAATATTGCTGGGAGGTTTCCAGCAAGTGCTGTCTACCCTGGTGCTGATAACCCTTTTTACTAGAGAGGTGCAGGTCATCAATTTTGTGAAGGCCTCTGATAGTATTAAATATGTAAAGAGGATAGAGAGAGGTATGTTTTTTCCCTTCATCATCATAGTGACAGAACATCTTGCAAGCCAGAAATGCTTTTCCTGATACTGAAGAGAGGCCTGCACCTATTTCTTAAAGGTGTGGCTGGAAGACACTTTAATGAAATTCTGCAGGTTTTTCTGCTGTTGTTTATATGCATTTGTGGGTGTTTTTTTCCCCTTAAGATCTTTATGCTTCCCTTGAAAGGTGGAAAAGGGGCCCCATAAGAAAAGTAAAAGGGACGTCACCCCACAATAAAGAAATGTTAGAAATCACTTTCTTGTCTCTTGTTGAACTAAATGGGAAAACAGAATCACAGCATTAAAATTCTCTTTCTGATATAATTTCTAACAGAACTGGAGTAATCCAAGCTTTTGCTATCAACTTTTCATAGATTCTGTAGATCCTTATTGGAGGAAAAGATTTGAAAAGTAATGAACATAAATGTGTTTTAATAAGTAATCTTAGACTAAAGATAAACTCTGTGTGAGAAATGATGTAGAAAATGTTAGGGTAAGAAGATGTCCTGACTTTAAAGAGTATTACTCTTTAAAAAATCTGTCAAACATTTGGGTTAATTTGGTGAACTGCTGTCCATACTCTACTACTGATAGCCCCTCATGTCTTTCAAATAAAACAAATATATTTTTTAAATATAATGTTATTGGTAGAATATTATTTTCCATGAGATTTGGTGTCATAAAAAGTTTTTTAAGCCATAAATCTTGGAAATACTTGAGGGAGGTCTTAGAGAGAATGTTAACATTTCTGATTCCTTTTAACAGCAAGAATTGCACTTCTATTCATAAAGCATTATCAGAGCACGAGTGGACCATGCAGTGTGGTGATTATTCGCAGCTATATGGTTATTTTACCTAGTGCAGTGTGAAAATGCCAAGCACAAAAGACCTGTGGATTTTTATGAACAAAGACTTAGATTTAAGCATAAAACAATGAAGCAATGTTACAACCGCAAAGCAAAAACTGTGAGTTTCCCATGCTGATCCCACAGCTTTTTCTATATGTGCTTGAAATCCACAACAAATGCAAGAGGCAGTCATTAACTTACCCAGGTGGAAAACATTAGTTTTTCATGTCTTTGATCAAGCATTCTATGTGAATAAGTAAAGTTTATGTGACTTGAATAATATATATGGTATCAGTATGAAACAGGATACATTAAGAACAAGTTAGCTATGTAACTTCTAAATGATGTATCAAGCAAGTACAATATGGTCCAGGTAATCCTCAAAACTTTTTTTCACTTGAATGCACTATTTATCAAAATTTCTGCAGATCACTTTGCATGACAGTGTAAAAAAACTTTGTAGCATTTATCCATCTTAACATAAATAGAAACATACTTCACTCAAAAAAGTAGATCTGTTCAGATTTATTATTATACTAATCCACTGAGGGAGGGAAAGAGTGTGGTAAAAGGAAATCTTTGAAGAGTTGAGTTTTTTGGGGAGAGGGATTTCTGTGAGTCTCAGAAAATTGGTTGAAAGCACTGTTAGCACAGCAAATCTAGAATATATTCAGGTGGAATTATTTGTCATCTCCACTATAATTTGGCCTGGATCTGGATGAAATGGACAGTTTCCCAATTTCTCAGCAGGGCCCACCTGACTTTTGGTGCAGATATGGGAACAGGCATAGCTTAGTGTTACTTTGAGCAATGGCGTAGCAGTTATGCCTCAAGACCCACCAGTGTTTCCATATCACAAGAAGACAAGAGTAGAAGCAGTAGAGCAGATTGCTTGTCTTTACACTTTGTGTGCCACCCTTTATTAGTTCCATTGTTTTGGCCTTAAGACCCACTGTCCTAGGAGAAATTTTGTGATATATTCTCATGTTTGTCCTGATCTTTGTGTAGTTTGATCCTGTTAGTAATTCCATTAAGTACAGCCCCTTTGCATTGTACAGAGAAGTCTCTACAATGTGCCTGTGCAAGCATTAGTCCTGGATGAACTCCTGATAAATTTAACTGTTTAGGAATCCCCAGAAAGAGAATGAGTGTGGTATCAATTCTGGATGATGGTGATATCCGTGAGTAGTCTACTGATCCCCATACCTTAGTCCCTTAGAGATCTCTAGATAAATCTCCACTATGTCCACTGGTGGACTCCACAAGTCCACTCCAGGACTGAAAAAGTGAAGGGTGGCTTAAACTCTCTAATTCTTTCTTTTTTCTTCTATTGCTCCTCAGAAGACCATAGGTTCAAAGTTTTTGAGGTAAAACATAGACTGTGAATTTTTTAAATTAACGAATTAAGTATTCAATTGCTAATAAACAGCAGCTTTTTCTCTTCTCCAACAAAGTTATTGCCTCATCAACTTTGATTTTTCTTTTACTTAATAAAGATTCATATTGTACTTTCTCCCAGGAAAGCTAAATGTAGCACCGATCTTTATACTACCATCCATATTTCTGCTAGCTGGAATGTGAGGTGTCCTGAAGACAAAGTGCATTGTCACACATTTAATGTGCATGAGTAAAAGTGCTCATAAAGAGAAATTATTATATTTTGCTGTTACTGCAAATGTCCACTTTTTGCTGACTTTCTTGCTTATCAGTGAATGGTAACATTGCTCACAGTGCAAACAGTTCCCATGCCACTCTTTGGACATGGTGAATCTCAAAGGACAGCTGGACTTACTGGAGAGGGGCTAAATTACAGCCCATCAGCACAGCTGGCATCTACAGTCCTGTGCTAGGTGTTCTGCCTCTCTCCCTTCAGTTCCTGCATGTTTTCCTTTGCTCTTGCATATTTGTACCAGGTATAAAATGAATATCTTTGTAAAGACCTATCATCCAAAAACTTTACTAGCTGAAACCAGATCTAGCTGAAAGTAGATGTAAGAGAAATACTTTGTCTTTGGAGAACTACACCAGGACATTTTGTGTTCCTGTCTGCATCTTATATCTGTAATGTAGACTAAGCACAATAAAGAATAAAATAAATTAAGTCATCTCTCTGTCTTCCTTTCAAGAAAAACTGGAGAACTACTCTGAGGAAGGTGAGCCTGACCCTCAAATTAGGATCCTGAGTAGAAACATACAGAGGGTAACATAGAAGAGACATCATGCTTGTTCCAGTTGCTACTGTTTTGTGCTGTTGTTGATTAAGAATTTGACAGTAGTATTCAAACCAAACTATTTAGTATTAGATGATCTTTCAATCTGCCAGATATTTGAATTGTATTTCAGGTTACTGCATCTATAATCTGGAGGAGCAGGAAACTCTCCTGACTTGGGACTGCTCAGTTTTATCCACAGAGTGTAAGGCACAGCACTTGCATGTGCCATGGCCAAACACTATCTAAGAATGGGTTGGAAAGGCACCTCAAAGAAAAATTCAATCTCTCTGCACTCTTTATGATATATTTTTGTCAGTGGCATATGAGAAGCCAGAATTGTGGAGAAGTTAAACTTTTCCTTGTCTTTTTATCACTGTAGTGGATTGTGAATTGATGTAGATAAAGCTATGATTTAGGAAGGAAAAAGACAGAGAGTTCACTTTAGTGCTGAGTTTTCCTGAATAGTGGCGCAAATCCTTATTTCTTAGCAAAAATTAAGAGCATATGTTCAGCTCTAATTTGCAATGAACTGCTTCACTAAAATTATTTATATCAGTACCGTTAATCTTAATGGTTTCAAGTGACCCATGGGTTCTAATAACCCATACCATCAGCTGAACGCAGGCCTTTTTTCCTAATTAAGAATGTTTGACCACAAGAGGGAGTTCCTTGCCAACTGTTTACTTACCATCAAAGCAGCACGTGTAGAGCAGGAATGTACCAAAGAAAGTTAAGGCAAGGAATATCTGCAGTCTGTTGTTGAAGGCTAGTACAGGAAATAATCGATCTTACTATTTAAAAATAAAAAAAAAAAAAAAAAAAAAAACGAAAAAAGCCTGCAATCAAAAAAGAAAATAACTCAATTCTGAGAAAAATAATGTTTACAGTACTCTAAAAATCTGCATGATGTCCTTGTTTTATTTAATAGCATGCATGTTATTAAAATGTACTATATCTATGAAATAGAAGGATAAAGGAATATTACAATCAGATAAAATGAGTATATATAAATTACAGTTGTTATAATTTACATGGTATTAAAGTGGTCTATTAAATATTTTGAAGAAATCTGTTCCCAGAATTTTCAAAACAGTCATTTATATTCAATGGACTTCACTATTTGTTCTTATTCAATATACACAACTTTGAAGTACTGAAGTGAATATTTTTGCTGGTTTTATTGATGCTTTTTCTACTGTTTATTTTTAATCAGCTTTCTTTCTCTTATCTGACACTTGATCTTAATCACTATGATCTTAATCAGCTATGATTAAGACTTATTTTGCAATAACCATTTTTATGACAGTGCAATACTAGGTCCCTGTTAAGAAAATTCACAGTGTTTTTCTTCCCCACTGTATGTTAAACTGTTTTTCCACAGCACACCACATGAAGTCATAATTTTTGCATGGTTTTTTTTAAAGTTTAACCTGAATACACGGTTAAGGTTCAACCCATAAGAATGCTTGATAATCTGAAATTGGGTGAAGTTAGGTAATATGAAAGAGCCACAAAGTTTTGTAAAATTACTTTTTCCATTTTTTCTAAGGAAAAAGTGTTCAAAAATAATTTCTAAAATCCAGCACAGGGTTTGTTCAGTTTTATTCTAATAATCTTTTCACTTATATGTCATTTGCTTTGTGCTTAATAAATATTAGTTAACTAAACTTCACAAAGCCCCTGGGAGGTAAGTGAAGTCTTTTGACTTCATTTTACAATAGAGCAGATGCACATGGAAAGAGAAGGCTAAATTTTCAAAAATGCTAGACTCACCCAATAGCTATTCAGTCAGTCCATTACTGAATTTCTGTGTATATTCTAAGTCTTCACCTGATTGGAGCCCTAAAACATAAAGGCCTAGTCCTAAAGCCAAAGTGTCATAAGTGAAAAAAATGAAAGCTCTGAGAGCTCGAAACCTTTGTCAATTTCTCCCTTGCTTTTACTGATTTATGTATCCTTGTTTTTTCTAATGTGATCTTTGAAGCATATTTTTTGACTCAACATTCATATTTTGAATGCAGCAGAAGTCAGTGGTCATTTTTATGTGGCAGGATTTAAACACAAATATTCATCAAATCAAATGACATGGCACAATAATTGGAAAAGATGATGACATACATTTAATTCCTTGATTTGTAAAGCTTGGAAACTGCAAGTTTCTTTAAACACAAACACAATGTATTAATTCTATCAAACCACATTCTTTTTAAAGGCAGATGTATACTGTTTTTTTATTTTTTACAGTGATTCTCTACTGGATGGATGAAGTAGCCTTTAATTTCTGTTTTTAGCTGTAGGTCGCTGCAGTATCAAGTAATATTTTCAATGTTGTGAGGAAATAATAATAAACAAAAACCAATAAGGTATGTAAAATGTCTCATTCTCTGTAACATACTACATCAGTGAGTTCAACCAGCTTTAATTCTCTGATCATAAGACAAATTGGCTTGCAAAAATGAGAACAATTTCCCTCCACATTTTAGTAGTGATAGTGAAATTGAGGCATGAAAAATAAGAACTGTGAGTAGGAGAAAAAAGATTTCTAATTCTTTGAATGTGTCCAGTTGAATGCAAAAAAGAAATTAAAATTTTGTGGTTTCATCATCTTTTTTTTTTTTTACTTTTTTTCAAATTTTTTTTTACTTTTTTTCCTCCTGAATGTAGTGGGATGTTTCTGCTATTTACTTGAACTCGGTCTGGGTTGCTTAGAATAATCTATCTTTTTTAGCATGTTAAAAGCTGCATTTTTTGAAGCACTGACAGAAGTTTGTGTTTTCTTGAGGTCACAATAAAACAGCAATAAAGCAAATAAAAACTGGAACAACCTGTTTTTTTAAATATTGAATCTCTTAAGCTATCATGAAGGCCTTCACTTCAGAAGAATTATTAAAGACTGTGTAATCCATAGGAAATAACTAGCTTAACTTGTTCTCTTACAGCAATTGCTGCTTAGAATTTAAAATATTAGACATACAATATTTTTTTAAATTAAAATGATTCTTGAAAAAACATTGCTTTGAAATTTGGTATCTTTTTTTTTCTTTTTTTAGTCCTTTCTGCACATGGCAAATTTTGTGCAGGATATGCAAGAATATATTATACAATATAAAACTTTCAGTAGCAAGTTTATCAAGCTTTTGAAATGGATTGCAGTCATACACTCACAAAATGCTGAAAACAAATAATAGCAAGTATAATTCTATTGACCATAACTCTATTTATCTTTTTTTTTTTTTTTTTTTTTAAATTGTAAATGATAATTTACTATTGATGTGGAACAAGTTTGCACTTAGTGAGATAGTTTTTCAGCTTGTTCTACTTTTCCAAAGCATGATCAGCTATATGCTTTAAGTTATACATTCCTGACACTATCAAAAACATGCATCTGCAGGTTGTCATGTTTATTTTGTTGTGGTTTTCTTTTTTTCAATTAATTGCATCAACAGAAGGAAAAAGTATTATAAATAATTTAACACCTCTCCTTTTTATTTAAATAACAAAATTGCCTTTTCAAGATAGAAAATATTTGAATACTTCATTTATAAGGTTAACTGGCTGACCATTTCATTTCTGGAAGTTTTTTTGCTTTTGTTTTTGTTTTTACACATACAAATGTTAATCCAAGCACACCTTAAAATTTAGAGACGTTGGCTAATTAACTTTATCATCACAAATTATTCTTTGAAGACAGAAAAACGGATTATTGGAAGTCTTGAGCAACTCAGATATAGTGTCAGCTTTCAGAAAAATGAAATATATTTCCCTTGCCATTCAGTTATTTTAAGTAATTTAGAAGGAGGGAAAGGAAACACATCAAAGATTGTGAATATTTTCTGAGATCACTCTACAGTGGAAGAAGAATCTACTAAAAACCAGAAGCACAAATTTATTGGACATATGAGCCAAACTATAGTTCTATGTGAGTAATTTCTGATGCTAATTTTTAGTTTCGTTTTTATATTTTGATAAAGCTGTTAGACTTCAAAAATCAGTTCTATTATGTATGGATATAAACTCAACCATTAAAATTTAGAGTCAAAAGAAGTGAATGCGTGATCCTTCTCATGAATCAGCCTTCAAATTAGATTGTGATCTAAGAGAATGGAATCATAGAGTCATAGGATCACCAAGATTGGAAAATACCTCCAAGATCATCCAGTCCAACCATTCACCTACCACCAATATTTCCCCACTAAACCATGCCTCTTAGTACAATATCTATCACAGATCACAGAATCACAGAATCACAGGGTTGGAAGGGACCTCAAGGATCATGAATCTCCAATCCCTCTGCCACATGCAGGGCACCAACCTTCCCATTTAATACCAGACCAGGCTGCCAGGGCCCCATCCAATCTGGCCTTGAACACCTCCAGGGATGGGGCATCCACAACCTCTCTGGGCAGCCTGTTCCAGCACCTCACCACTCTCTCTGTAAAGAACTTCCCCCTGACATCCAGCCTAAATCTTCCCTCCCTCAACTTAAAACCATTTCCCCTTGTCCTGCAGTTATCTACCCTTTCAAAGAGTTGATTCCCTTCTTGTTTGTCGGCTTCCTTTAGGTACTGAAAGGCTGCAATGAGGTCACCCCGCAACCTTCTTTTCTCCAGGCTGAACAAGCCCAGCTCCCTCAACCTGTCTTTGTAGGGGAGGTGCTCCAGTCCCCTGATCATCTTTGTAGCTCTCGTCTGGTCCCTCTCCAACAGCTCTCTGTCTTTCTTGTACTGGGGGCTCCAGACCTGGACACAGTACTCCAGAGGGGGCCTCACAAGAGCAGAGTAGAGGGAGACAATCACCTCCCTGTCCCTGCTGCCATCTAACCAACCTCTAAATGGTTCTTGAACACCTACAGGGACATTGACTTCACTACCTTGCTGGGCAACCTGTCCCTGCACCTGACCACTTTTTCAGAGAAGAACTTGTTCCTTATGTCCAACCTGAATCTCCCCTGGTGCAACTTGAGGGTATTTGATAGAATGTTTAGTACTTCTTGTTTAAAAATCATTGTTTAAAAGACAATATTTTTAATGAAAACTCAGTGATCTTATTTGGGAAAATCGGGGCATATATTTGAGACAGACTTATTAGAGATGGAAAAAGATGAATGAGCTGTGTACAACAAGACTGAACTTTGAAAACAATTGGATTGTGCATCTGTAGAACAACAAACTACACAATTGTTATTTGATGATGGGTATAAAAATTTGGAGTGAACTACAAGTTAGGAAACTGAGAATAAGACCCAATATTTTTCAATTTGTGTAACTGAAAACAGTCAAATATTTTTTGTTTATATTTTCACAGGCACCAAACTCTCAGGAAGAGTGCTTATAATAAATTGCACTTTGAGGAAGTCCTCTATTCAATGTTGGAAATGTTGAATACCTCTGAAAAAATAATCTTTTGTAGTAGAAGGGAGGAAGCATCAGGGCACTAGAAAGTGCAGACCCGTTCAATTAAAAGCCCAACCTGGTGGTTTTATGCAATGAAAAGTTAATGGACTGTCTTGGTTTCCATAAAATAGTACATTTTTTTATAATACGAAATGCTTCATGGATCTCATATGAATGTACCTACTGTTTCAGGAGCATTACCTCCTCTGAGCTGTAATCACAGTGTGTATCAATAAAGATAAAATACACTAGGATACTGATTCATTTGGATCAGCTGGAAAACCCATAGACAGAAACCTCTTTACTGATTTTCCAACCACTAAATTTATAGACAAGAAATCAAGGGAGTTCATTCTGAAAAGGAAAAAAAAGTGAGGGAGCACAGTTGCCTGCTGTAGCTAATAAGGAACTGGATTGTCTTCTCTGTTTCTTCCATAGAATATGCCATATTATTTAATAGATTCATACTCAAAGTAACTAAGTTATTACCAAGATTAAACAGCACTTATATTTCCATTGCTGTTTTTTATTTGAGCATATCTTATAAGTAATTTTTTCCTAGACAATCGCAGTTTCATTTATATTTAGAGTTGGCTACTAGAAATTTCTTTTTTCTTTCTAGTAAATATTCAAAGTTAATGCATACTGCCCGAGCTGTCCTGAATTGGAATTTAAAAATAAGTCTTTAGAAACTTCAAATTAAGTTTAAATAGTGCTTCTGTGGATATTTCACATTTTGCAGTTGACTGTATGTTTTTTTCATTTCCTTTTCCTCTTGTTCATCCTCCACTTATATATTGAAGGATTTTTAACATTTTCACCTTCATTGTCGCCTTATTAGACCTAATTTTGAACAATACCAAAAGTAGTTCTGTCTTTTCTTCATTTCCATATCTTAGTAGAAAACTTGTTCCATACTTTTCTTGAATAATAATGTAGTGTTTGTACTGGCATCTTTTCTCTTCTATGCATTTTCTACAGTCCCTGCACTTTCTGTTGTAATTGCAGGTCATAATAAATGTATGCAGATTTTGAAGATGATTTGTTACTGAAATGAGTAGATAAATAATGCATTTCATATTTTATCTGTGATTTCAACTTAACCAGGATTCTAAAATCAGTTTTGTAAGCAGAAACCTTACAGCTATTACTGGTAAAATTGATTCCATTTTAGATTGTAGCTATAATCCTTGTTAATTTGTGGCCTTTCAGACACTTAGGACTGTTTTATCTTCCTTTGGGATTGTCCTTTAAGACCTATGAACCCTTAAAAAATTGTGGAATAAAGCAGTTTCTGTATTCCCATATGTTTCTGAAGCAGTCAGTGCAAATGCAATGATGATTTGGATTAAGTAACACACTGGAAAACAAGGAGGACCACAGTTTTATTATCTTATGTAAATGCAATATTGAGATGCTGCAGTGTAACATAACTGTGTAGTTGGTCTATTCCTTTAGTAGAACTAAGGCATCTTTCTGTCTCATTGCTAAACTTTATGCAAACAGGTGTTTTTCACCCTCTGACATAGCATTCTGACCCATCCTCAGAGAGTTGGGAATTAGAATCTTTAGCTCTTTTTTCAGATGATGTCTTCCATTGTTTCTGACTGCTTTTAATCTATTTTATTGCTTTACTTAATAGAGTGGAAGACTGTACATGTAACAAACAAAGTGAAAAAAAAAAAACCTCTGTGATTTTCCTGCAAAAATTTTCTTGAGTATTCCTCCTCTGGAATACTGTGTAAATTTTCAGAATTTATCTTCAGATTGATATTAGCACAGTAAAATTATGGACACCAAATCACTGTGAGATGCATAACATATAATTCCTATATGCCTTCTTATTCAGTGGTAGCTGGATTTTAAAATTTCATCTTGGGTCTTATGAAGCCACTGTTTTGGTGGGTTTTTTTTCATTTTTCCTTGGCTTTTACATCAGCTTACATTTGCCAACATTTCGCTCTTTGTTTTAACAAACAATTCTTTACATTCTGTTGCAGCTTTACCCAGACATACAGAATAACTATAACCAGCACCTGACTACAACTGTCCCTTTATAAAAAGGAATTATTCTTCACTGCAACAAAAGAAAATAACTTCTGACTGAACTTTCCACTGTGTTGCAGAAATTGTTGCTATTTAAACATACAAACAGAAATTTATTTCGACGTTTATAGCTTACCATAAGATTAGAGACCTTTTTTTCTGTGACCAACATTACTGCACTTCTCTATGCCTTCATTACTCTCAAAACTGATCATTTTAATCTTTGGTGGCAGGCATTCTAGATAGTTGGCTAAATCATCTGCAGATGCTCATCATCTGAATGCTGCCATCAGAGCTGTTATTAACAACACTCACTTTATAGTTCACATTTCTCCCTTTTGCAATCTGTACATTGGCTGAATTTTTGGCAGTGTATTGATTAGGAAGTAATGTAGTGCCATTTGAAAATGAATTGGGTGCAAGCGACCAATTCAAAAATATCTTCTTTCAGTTTTTGTCTAGCATATATATCTGGTTGAGCTTTTTTGTGTTTTTTTTTTTTTGTTTGTTCTTTGTTTTTTTGTTTTTTTTTTTTTTTGTTTTTGTTTTTGTTTTTTTTTTTTCCCTCTCTCTGTATAATACCTGCAGCTGGTATTGTTGATTCTGATTTTTTTTCCATTGCATATTGATATTCAGCTTACTCTTTTCTCTTAATTGTCTGAACAGCTGATGGAACTCCTCTTCCTTTCTACTCTCCTTTTTCAGCCAATTGCTCTGTGATCTGATATAAACATTATTATCAACGTTAGTTTGATTTTAAATTGCTGTTTGTTGTAAGTAGATTATTCTTTCATGACCTGTTTTACTGTTGTTGTGGTTGTTGCTTTTGGGTTTTTTTTTTGTTTTTTTTTTAGTCAAAGTATTGAAAATTTTAAGTTCAAATCTGTTACATATTTGTTTGTTACATATGAACTCTTTAGAAGTGATCTTCTGGTTTACGTAAGTGCATTTACACACATGCAATTAGCATATCTATTTTATTGTAGTTACCTATTGTGCATTTACTGAATAATGTTTTTCAGTATATAAGTAACTAACTGCATACATAAATTGTTTGTTTGTGGAACTTCCTGATTTTCATGGCAACTATAATAATTGCGTACACAAATTAGAATTCAACTATGTTCTCATTTTTGTGTGAAGGATTGCAAAATTTATATATGACTTTCTTAAGATTATATATTACAGGAACTGGATTTTTAAAATTTATGTGAAATTTGCATGGAAATTGTTTTAGCAAAGTATTTCAGAAGTCCTTATAGAAAAAATGTGAAAAAATTCCTCTCTGTTTTCTTTTTTTTTTTTTTTTTTTCAGAAGAATTCTACTTTGTCTGAAGGTACATGAATATATATTATATATATTAACTGTAGTTTGCATTTTGGTAGGCACTGTGCTAGTTAGTAGTAATTGACTTATGCCAAAAATGTTTGAAGTATAATGTCCACCAGGAATCAGTGATACAAACTTAAGCAATTATCTTTGCTTTTCTCTTCTTTTGTGCATACGTGTATTTGCCAAGAACTACCCAACAACCAAAAATAGTTGGTTTATTTGTAGAAGAAGTTATTAAATTAGTGATTCAGCGTGTTATGTGACTCATTTTATGGCTTGTAACTTAAATTAAAACGTAGGATTCAGGACCTAAAGATCCTGCTAATACATGTTTGTAGTGTATCTTACTTTTTGCAACAATTAATAATGAGATGAAACTTTATGCATTTTGACAGTAGAAGTCATTTTTTTTCTATATTTGCTAGAAGGATGTGAATCTCCTCAAATAGCAAAATAAGTATCCAGACTCTCAGTGATGCAGCATGATATTTTTAGATAAAATTTGGGAAAAATAAACCAAACAGATGAAGTTCATAAAAGTATTTTGGATGCCAAGAAATCTATCTTGAATGATATAACTGTTTTCCTGTAGATAAGTGTTGCAAGAGTATGGGGAGTTCTGTCCTTTCCACATTTATTCTTCAGTAGGCAATAACGTTGGAGAAAAATACAAGGAATGAAAATAGTGTTGTTGTTATTGTTATTATTTAATGGAATTAAATGAATAAAAGTTAGTTAAGCTCATATCTTCATATTTTAACTATAGCCAGTGCACTGATCTGGGTGTTAATCTTCAATGTACTTTGGACCAATGTCCTTCTGATGCCTCTTCTCAAACCTGAGAAAGAGAAAGTGTGGTTCTATTTGCTACATATTATACATTATGCTTATACCTAATGTTAAAAATTAATTGGGCAAGCTCAGAGGCACCTTGGGGAAAGGGTTCTAGACCCTTAATTCCAACATCTACATGTCAGCCATCCCAGTTACTAGAGAATAGTCATGCTTTGCTTCATTTATATTCCTTCTGGCTTTAAGATTCTTCCTGTACTCGCAGAAACAATGGAAGCTGCTTCCCAAATACTTGTGAAAATGTTGTGTGCAACTTTCTCAAAAAAAACTCTGCAAGGCCAAAAGCATCTAGAAGCTTCCTTTGTGACTTGATAAGCGCTTTTAATCATAAAAGCACTTGACCAGTACCACATCTTCCTCTTCACTCCACTCTGTAAACAAGTTCAACATGTCCCAGCTGTCACAAGAAATGTCCTGACTTTCTCATAAGGACAGTGTTCAGGTGCTTACAAAATTCTGTTTCTTTGGACTCTGATGTGTCTGAACATCTCAGCTTATACAGAATTTCTTGACAATTTCAGCAAATATTTTATTTTTGCAAGCTTTCAGCATGACTGTGGGCTTGCCTTGACAGTGAGCATTTGACTGTGTCTGAACTATTTTGTTGGATTTACAACTTTAAAATCTTAGCATACAGGAGATAAATATAGTATATCTCCTAGTTTCCCATGAGATACAATTTTCCATGCAATTTTGTTTTCTTTTAAGTTCAAAAGCTTGAATCACTGCAGAATGACTGCTTTGGAAGGACATGTTCCTCTACAATGCTATTTTCAGACGCTGATTTTTTCCATGTATAAATTCTATTATGTTTACTACACTGTAAATTATCAGCCAAAGTGTGAGAATAGCAAGGGAATAAAATGCTTAAAGGCTCAAGACATATTTAGTTACATTCTATAAATTAGTAGTCTGCATTGTCCAAGCTCTTGCTCTGCCAGAATTGTATACCATAACAGATATGCCATTTCTGTGGGGATAGAAAGCATTAAACAATAATTTAACATAATTTAATGTTACATTGCAACTGTCTTAAAAAATGGTGTATCAAAGCGAAGAAAGACATACAAAAAGAGAAACATGCATTACAACTATTTATTTATAAAGAAAGTATCAAGTGTTGAAAAACTGGGCTTAAGCCTTGAACTTTAATTTTTGTTCTTTGATAGACAAAGTACAGTAGATTAAAGCAATACCTTTTATTGAATCAACAAAGAGCGGTCAGGCTTTGAGACCAGCAAGGTTGCATCTTCAGTTTTCACCTTATTGATCTTGCCCACTGTTTCTTACAGGCCAGATCAACTACAAATATTTCCCACATGCCTTGGATGATACCTTTCTTCCTTTGAGGTTTAATGTTTCTTTTTGTGATCAATAGTAAAGAGAGACTTTGTCTTTTTGGAGAACTACAATGAAAAAATGTAAGGAATGGAATACATTTATATTAGCTATTGTTTGGCTGATTATCTCAGAATTTTATTTATTTATTTATTTATTTCTGACAGTCAAAAGTGTTATTAAATGTAGAAGAAACTCCTTTGTATTGCTTCAGTATATTGCAGTGTTCCTTTTGGGCTGTGTTTGGAGACAGAGATTTCACATTAGACTGTGTGTACACAAAACGCTCCCATCAAAAGCACAGTACTTAAAAGCATTAAAAACAGTCTAACCTTATTCCCTTCCTTCTGCTCACCCCACAAGCCAATGTCTTTTCTTTTTTTTTAATTTAACCTTTCTACTGTCCAAAGAACTACAATATATTATAGCTTCTAAGTCTAGCTAACATTTTTTTTTATCCGTATCAGCACATTCCCAATTATAAGAATTTTGCATTCTTCTTCACTTCTACTTCAATGATTGCAGTTTTTTAAATGACCACAGTTTTTAAAGTGATTCATGTACTATTCAATTACAGAACAAAACAGTCAGCTTCTGAGCATGCTCTTTGTTCATTTGTGCCAGGCCAGGTGAAATGAAATTTAGTGGATCTTGAACAAACTTGATAAGTCTAGCTTTTTATTTAGCACATGATAACTAAAGATCCAGTCCTCCGTAGTTGGCTTACAGTACAGGAAGGAAAGGAGAGAGAAAGCAAATAAATCTGTCATCAGAAATACTACCTGGAAGAACTGGTGAGATATGGCTATAATAAATGTCTAAGTACCTGATTGCTTGCATATAGGACAGTGCAACTGTTGCCCAAAATCCTGTGTCCCCAACTCCATTTTTGCAATGTGTTAATTTCTAGAAATTATATTAAAAAATTCTACTTGAAAATTAACATATTTACAACAACATTTAATTACTGAGCATTGTGCTAAATGTACTTAATAATTTTATTTATTTATTTTCATTATGTATTTGTGTTTCAACTCAGCACAAGCAAATTCTCATTTTGTTGCTAAATAAAATGTGCAGAAGTTCTGGATTCATTATATTTTAAACTAGTAAGCAAGTTCTAATAGTTAATCTTCCATGTTGCTTCAGTATAATTAAATAATTAAGTTATTGTTAAATTTTATTTAATTTGAAGGGATAACATTTAAACTATGCCGTTGTTGGAATGGATGGATTTTGGCGTTTCTGTTTAAGCATCTACTCACAAACTTCGTGTTTTGCAGACTGGGATGACATACATCCTAAAATCTTTTAATAAAATGGCGTGACGGTTCTGCTTTAATATCTGGGAACACATATACCTAGCTGCAGAAAAGAAATGAATCTGCTGAACATCAAGGATCTCCTGAAAAAATATGAAGTTACCTTTGGAGGAAACAAACCCAGTAATTCCATGGTCCTGAAAATAAGAAATTATGCACTTAGGATAATAAATATAAATTTTGACAATGCTTTATTTTAATGGCACATGAATTAAAACTGCATTACAATGAAATTGCTGCAGAACATCCACATTAATATCAAATGAATTCATTATGACCAGCACAGTTACAATGAATACTAAATGAATTAATAATAATGAACCATTTAAAGTGTTACCTAATTGTTTTATTTCATTTTTATGTATATTTTTGTCCAAATTTAACTGTTAGGTTAATAGAGAATGACATGAAGTAATTCATTTCAGCACTGTTTGTAAGTGATTACTTTCACACCACATTCAGTCAAGTCTAGTGCATATCCAGCATTGATCAAATGTCTTGAAAAGACCCACCTATTGCCCTGGGTATTTTGAAACATGTTGATGCAAAATGATCAGCCAAGATATATTAAAGATTTAACAACTCTTAATGGCTGGCGATAATGGTATTCCCTGAAATTACAGCACATCTTTCTTCACAGAATCCCAGGTGTTTTACACAGGTGGTTTTTAAAAATATCTTACAAACACAGAAAATGTGGGGAAGCATAGTAGGTGATTTGCCTGTGACAACAGTTACTTTGCAGCAGAAACCTATGGAAAAATCAGTTCCTCCCAGAAATTCTCCTTGTTTGTCAGTCTGACCACTAAGCTGTTTCAACACCTCTTATTCACAGAATCACAGAATCACAGAATTGTAGGAGTTGGAATGGGCCTCCAGAGATCATTGAGTCCAACCCCCCTGCCAAAGCAGGTTCCCTACACCAGGTCGCACAGGTAGGCATCCAGGCAGGTCTGGAACATCTCCAGAGAAGGAGACTCCACCACCTCCCTGGGCAGCCTGTTCCAGTGCTCCGTCACCTCACTGTAAAGAAGTTCTTGCCACATTTGTGCAGAACTTCCTATGCTGCAGTTTCCGGCCGTTTCCCCTTGTCCTGTCTCCACTCACCACTGAAAAGAGTCCAGCCTCGCCATTCTGCCCCCCACACCTCAGATATTTATAGACCTGGATCAGGTCCCCTCTCAGTCTTCTTTTCTCGAGGCTGAACAGACCCAGTTCACTCAGCCTTTCTTCATAGGAGAGATGCTCCAGGCCCTTCACCATCTTTGTGGCCCTCCGCTGGACTCTTTCCAAGAGATCCTTGTCTTTTTTGTACTGGGGTGCCCAGAACTGGACACAGTACTCCAGATGAGGCCTTACCAGGGCAGAGTAGAGGGGGAGGATCACCTCCGTCGACCTGCTGGCCACGCTCTTTCTAATGCACCCCAGTAAGCCATTGGCCTTTTTGGCCACAAGGGCACACTGCTGGCTCATGGCCAACCTGTCATCCACCAGGACACCCAGGTCCCTTTCCGCAGAGCTCCCCTCCAGCAGGTCATCCCCCAACCTGTACTGGTGCATGCAATTATCCCTCCCCAGATGCAAGACTCTACACTTGCTTTTGTTAAACCTCATCTGGTTTTTTTCTGCCCAGCTCTCCAGCCTGTCCAGGTCTTGCTGAATGGCAACACAGCCTTCAGGCGTGTCAGCCAATCCTCCCAACTTCGTATCATCAGCAAACTTGCTGAGGGTGGCCGCTATCCCCTCATCAAGGTCATTGATGAAGATGTTGAACAAGACTGGACCCAGCACAGACCCCTGAGGAACACCGCTGGTTACAGGCCTCCAACCAGACTCTGCACCACCAACAACCCTAATTCTCTGCATTAGATGTATTATGATGTTGTGTTTTAAGTTCTTGCTCATAAATGATTAGTGCCCATCATACAGTCATATAAGCCATATTTTGTACCATTTTAAATCACATTAGGAGTGATACCAACAAAGATAATGTGCATTATCTTTCCATTTTGCATAAGCAAGTTGTATGCCCCTCTTCTACCACATTAGAGAACACCCAGTGAAGATCATCATATGCAATCTGAGAAGGTGGTAGTTTTTTCAATGGTTAAGAACAATAATTTTTGCTAAAAAATTAGTAATAGTAGGCGAAAAAGACTTTGCCTCATGAAATACATATTTTTTTAACATACTAATTAATTGTACTTCTAGATGAGGCATCCATATGAAGATTTATTTTACCTTAAAATAGAAAACAAAAAATGCATGTTAATTAAGCTGTTTGGTAGCACATGTAAAGAATGGTAATGGTTGTAAGAAAAGTGTAAAGATAGATAACAAAATTTTAAGTTTAGTATCCAGTCTTCTGAAAGCTTGTTGGAAGTTTCTGGATAAGAGGAAACCCAAGGCACTTTCAATCGAGAAACAAGATAATGTATTTTTAAAGCAAATCATTTGCCATTGTTTTCTCACCAGTTTTTAGGAAGACTGCATTCTCAATATAGTGAGTGCTTATTTATTCCCTTATTTTACTATGAACTCTAAGACTTTTTTCTTTTGTGTGTTAATTATTGCTTGCTTCATTTGAGTATTTTAAGACGCAAAGATCTTTTATCTTTAGAGGAGAATTAAAACCTTTGGAAAAGTTTAAATTTTAAAAAGTCTTTTCTTTGAAAATATTGAATCAAGTGGGTCTGTATTGCAGAGCAGTACAGATATTTTATTTACTAACAGCTGCCATTCATTCATGTTCCAAGTATGAAGCAGTAGTGAAAATAGATAGGCTATTCATTTCTATTTCTATTTTTATTTTTTCCTTGAAAGAAACCTGATTCACTTGATACTTTGAACATAGCCAGATTTAGGCTATGAATTGTGCAAAACTGTCACTAGGGTATTGTTGGGGAGTCCCCTACAAAAAAGGAGAAGACAGCAGGTAACTTGCTGGTACACCTGTGAAGCCTGCAGTACAGTAACAGTGACTAAAGGACGAAGATCAAACAGGGTATTTGAAGCAAGGAACAGGTAGTATAAACCTGTTCAATGAGGGCCTGAATGCAGATTGCACCCTAGAGCTATCATTCAATGGTTATATTTCCATAGGTTCAGGGTCTGTCTCATTCTACACATAACATCAGTACAATAAAAACTGGCAAATGGTTACACAGGGACGTGGGAGGAGGAAGATTCATCCATCTTCACTCAGTTAGTTAATAAAAATGAGGTACAAATGTACTGCCAAGGAGAAGGAAACTTGCCAACTCTCCAGTAGTGCCATTTACTTTCATCATTCCTGTGCTATCATCTTCTTTTTTAGCTGTGTCTGCAAACAGATCTTACTCCAAGATCTGGAGAAATTAATCAGTTTTATATTTCTAAAACTGGAAGGTGATTGGAAGGAGTGGTAGATGCAAGGAGATGAAGCAGCAGTCATAGTGCAGAATTGAATGGGAGAGCTTTCTGTCTTCCTTTCTTCCTTCTGTCAACATTTCCTCAGAACCCAGAGAATCTATTACAGAATGTCTAAAGAAAAAAAAAATTAAAAAAAAGGAGAAAATTCCCTGCAGATTTATCTTTTCCCTAAGGGGTCTTTTGATACTACAACTGTTTTGTAGTATAAAACCTGTAATTAGCTATTTGGGTTTTGTCTAAACGTGGGGGTACTTGACTTTAATTACCAATCAAATCTAACACTGCGTCTGTATTCATGCACTCATCAGTACTAACTCACACATACAAACCTTCTTTCATCTGACAACAATAGAAAATTCTTTTTATTTGTTGTCACTCAATTCTAATTGAAAATAACAGATGTTGCTAAGAAAGTTTGAGTGTTATGTTTATAATAGTTTTCAGTGCAAAGCATCCACATCCAAAGAGAAGAGAAGGAGGTTGGGTTTAGGCTGGATTTCATGCTTTTTATACTTAAATCGTAAGATTTGGGGCAGAAGGAGGGTGACTACGCATCTTCTTGGCATATGAACTTGACTGGTAAGCAGTAGTTATGTAGTCTGTATATCGTTTCCATGGTGTCATTCCATACTGCTGTAGCTTGGATCATATCTCTTCTCCATCAGATTCATAGACATGAAAAAGGACATCTTCAGGAGTGGGAACAGAATGAAGGCATCTGTGAAGGCCAAAGGGGTCTTCTTTCCTGTTAAAACATCCATTCTCTCATCTCACACATAGATTTTGTGGGATCAAGTTAAAATGGGAATTGGGCACTTAGCTGGCGAAAATTTTTATCTATTTCTCAGCCATGACCTTTTCAAAATATGCATCTCTTGGCCACATCTCATTCTGTCTAGTTTGTTTTTTCTTTAGAAAAGAATGTTTTTTTGAGGAGTTAAGTGCAGTGAGACAGACCTATGGCCATGAGCATTTCCATGCTTCCTGTGATTAGAAATGCTAGAGTCCACGAGATCCCATTTCATAAAATTATGCATCACACAGTATCCAAAAGGTGCCAGTCCTGATGAGCTTTATCAAAAACTGGAATGAATAGGTGTCCAACCTTTTGGGTTGCCTGGGCATCAAGAAGTGAAGAGGAATTGTCTAGGGCCACATCTATGCTGGTCTAAAAGTAATGCCTTCTAATTATTATCTGTAGAAACTACAACAAAGTGCACAATAACACTATTTGATAGAGCAAATTCCTAGCTACAAAACATTGTTTTCAACATAGTCACCACCATAAGCTGTGTCTTTTCACCAGCAATGGATCAGAGCACACCTGCTGCACTGCTAACAGTCTGCACTAGTGGAAGGGATCTGTTATCACCACTGCTGAAACACACCACCCACCACTCACTGCTTGGTCTTCAAGAACGTTCAGCAAATGTTGATAAATGTCACTGGGTGCCATTTTTTCCATATGGAAAAATTCAGTGACACACCCTTTCTTCATCTACACTTCCATGTTGGACACCATTCTTTCAGACTGCTCCTCTGCTGCCGTCTGTCATGTGGCAGCAATATATGAGTGGGAAGATTCAGCCTTTATTGCCATATTACCAACATCCTCCTCTGTTAGTGTGGTCAAATATAACAGAATAGGAGATATTACCTTATGAGCAGCTCTCATAAAATATTTAATATAGTTAACTTATATAAGTGACAAAACTTATTTTAGTTTTTAATGTTTTTTAATTTAAACTCATAAATAAGAGAGCAACAAAACCATAAAACTAGTGGAATATGTGACCTCGTTTCTGTGAAATGATTGCATAAGTCTGGTTTGATGTAATTGGTTGCAGTTCTTAGTGAACTCTCAAGGTGTTCATCAGAGTTTTTTATGACATTTTACTGTACTTAATTCTTCAAAACAATTGTTCACAAATGTACATACTGTCAAAAAGCAGTGACGTGAATGATGTGTGATTGTGAAGCGAGGGATATTTTTTTCTGACAAGAAAGTGCTTATAAAAGTCTGGGAAAGAAACACGCTGAAATTTTGGATCCCATCCACCCCATTTGAAAATTCTTAGGTAATGAATTTATGTTGCTTGAAAATGGAGTCACAAATAAAGCAGAAGATTGATTTAATTTTTTCTTTAATTTTTTTTGCAATCTTGAAACGTATTCTCAAATTCCTTTGAGAATTTGAGAAAACAGAAACAAAAACAGAATGCACAGCAGTGTATTTTTCAGTGTTCACAGGTCTGTGTTTAGCCAGTGTATCAAAATCTATAAACTTATTTGCCATCACTTGAGTTAGCACTGCACCCTCCTTGTGCCCTGATTTTAGTCCAGATGGAGTTAACAGTGCACCAATGTTCAGTCAGTTCTGAGTGACAATTCTGCATGGAGGGCAAGCCTGGGCCACCGCCATGGTGGTGTAAGGCAGGGGGCAGATACACTGCAAGCTGAGCCAGGCCACATGCAGTCTACAGGCTGTGGGCTGGACACGCCTGACCTAATTGCTCTCCATCTGTTTTCCTTAAGCTGGTAAAAATAATCATTTTTAATTGACTTCTCTCTTTCACACAATATTTATGTGCACATATAAAATGTGCTCTCTCAAGCCTTGCATCTGTAACAAATCAGCCTAAAAACAATATAACTGCACCAACCAACCAACCAAAAAAAAAAAAAAAAAACCAAAAAAAACCAAAAAAAACCAAAAAAAAACAAAACAAACAAAAAAAAAAAACCAAGCCAAGAAACAAAACAAAACAAAACAAAACAAAACAATTTGTTTGCAGAAGGCTAGGAAGTAGTGCAAACAATCAGTCAATGAGTCCTTTTTTAGATTGACATCTATTTGGCCTTTCTGCACATTCATAGACAGAAGCTTATTTGCTCTATGATTCTTGCACAGGAGCAAGCTTCAGATTGGCCTTCTGAATACAATACTCCCTGCTTCTCTTGTATGTTGTTGGGATTCAGTCCTGTCTGCTATCACAACAGCTGCGGGAAAGGAGAAATAAAAAAAAAAAAAAAGAAAAAAAATCAAAGGAAAGAAAACACAGAAAGAAAATGAAAAAGAAGAAAAGGGAAAAGGAAAAAAAGAAAAAAATAAAAATAAAGAAGAAAAATATTTAAAAAAAAAGAAAAAAAAGAAAGGAGAGGAGAACGGAGAGGAGAAGGGAAAAAGGAAAAGGGAAAAGGGAAAAGGGAAAGGGGAAAACAGAAAAGGAAAAGAAAAAGGGAGAAGGAGAAGGAGAAGGAGAAAGAGAAGGAGAAGGAGAAGGAGAAGGAGAAGGAGAAGGAGAAGGGAAAAAAGAAAAAGGAAAAAGGAAAAAGGAAGGGAGAAATAATCATTCATAACATACGGAATAGTTGCAAGCAAAATCATGTTTTTGTATCTTCACCAAAATATCTTGCCACCTGCAAAGAGGACTGAGGTCCTATGGTGGGCTGTACTTTATGGAGAAGAGATCTCTGAAGCAGGGCTCATTGAATCCTGAGTACAGTATGACATGATTTGGCATGTACACTGATGTGAAAATCATAGAGTACATATTTTTCTCTATTTTTGGTTGACTTGTATCTGCTACTGATACTGGCATGAAAAGGCCAATAAACCAAATTAACAGCAACTACTTTTATCTAACCTATTTTTGTATAATCATGATTTGGCATCACATTCTAAATATTTGGTAAGAATTAAATCCAAAGGACTCTTGAATTATTAAGATCTTATGTATTCTGTCACATGCGCTCATTTGTTTATTTTGAACAGGGATGGATTCCTCAATTCTTATTTGTGGAGACTTTTAATATCTTTTGTCAGTGAACAGAAATTACTCCAATCGCCAGCTCTGTTTTCTTGTCCTCGAGATGCTGAGAAACTTTCATCAACCCTTACTTGTTTGTAATTATTGAGAACAAGCAGTAAGGCAAAAAGTCTTAATACGTGAATAAAATATTAGGTTAGAAACATAGTTAATATTAAAGTATGTAGTAAAATGGAAAGATGGCTAATTCTGCCAGCAAAGCATAAATCAGTGACAGAATCATAGAATCATAGAATTACAAGGTTGGAAAGGACCTACAAGGTCATCTAGTCCAACCATCGTCCCACTACTATACTACTACAAGCCACTAAAACATACCTCATAGCTCCTCATCCAGATGCTTGTTGAATATTGCCAGGGACAGCAACTCCACCACCTCCCTGGGCAGGCCATTCCAGTGCCTGACCACTCTCTGAGAGAAAAAGTTTTTCCTTATGTCTAATCTATATTTCTTCTGGTTCAACTTGTGGTCATTTCCTCAGGTCCTGTGTGTTGCCTGGGGGAACAGGCCAAATCCCTCCTCATCACAACTTCCCTTCAGGACACTGTAGGGTGCAATAAGGTCTCCTCTGAGACTCCTCCAGATTTCATATTTCACTGAAAGATGCTAAAGATTGAAAATCAAGCATGGTAATTCTTTAGTCTCATTCTCATTTAACCTCAAGATTGTGTATTAAAGAAATCAGGTTGACTGTGAGTAAAGACAGTAAGTGTCTTTAATAGATATTGATAGATATAAGGAAAAGATGTTCCTTTAGATACAGGGAAAGTCTTTTACAATGAGGAGGGTGAGGTTTTGGAATAGGTTGTCCATAGATGTGGTTGATTCCTCATCCCTGTAGACTTACAAAACAAGTTTGGACCAGGCTCTGAGCAACTCTAGCTGTGGATGTCCCTTTTCATTGCAGGGAAATGGGACTGGATGGCTTTTAAAGTTTTCTTCCAACTCAGAGGATTCTATGATACTATGATTCTATCATTCTAAATGGAAGGGAAACAAGGAAAGAGATATTTCCATTTATTACCATTTATTTAATTCTTGTTTACCACATCCACCTAATTGAATTTAATTTCTTTAAATTGAATAATTGATATTTTTAGGGATTCATTACACAGTCTTGAAATAGTAAGGTGACTGCTCTCCCTCTCAAGAAACAGACAGCAGCATGCTTTCATTTCTGCTTTTGCTACTGGTGGTCCCTCTAGGAGATGACACAGCTATTAGCTAGAGTTGTATAAACCTTAAGAATTTAAGCTTATATCTTCTGCTCACCGTGTTCTGTGTAAATATGAGTGGCAAACAAATGTTTTACAAGAAACAGAAGTAGTTTTTACTAATTTAAGAAAAGGTGTCTGTAGCATATACTTTAGAGAAATAAATACATCACCTTGCTGCAAAAATAAATAAATAAATAAATAAAAAAGCAAACCACATAAAAACCACATGAACGATTTGTTTATGTTACAGGAAAAAATGCAATTTCTCCTCAAAATGTCAGTAACAATATTAGGTTCCAGGTGCAAAGGCTTGTTTGATGAAGGGTGGATACATGCTGAATTTCAGATAGTAAAGCATGCAGTCTAGAAAGATGAAGAAATTAACTATTCATAGAAATAAATAATAATAATGCCCATAATTTTCCTTTGGTTATATATGTATACATATACATATATATGCCAGGACGCCCAAATCCTTCTCCGAAGGGCTGCTCTCAAGGAGTTCTTCCCCCAGTTTGTATAAATACCTGGCATTGCCCCGACCCTAGTGCAGCACCCTGCACTTTGCCTTGTTGAACCTCATTATGTTCATGTGGGCCCACTTCCCTTCCCTCCAGTGTATCAACTGCACTGCTCAGCTTGGTGTCATCTGCAAACTTGCTGAGAATTAAATTGATGTCATCATTTGTGTCACTGATGAAGATGTTGAAGAGCACCAACCCCAAGACCAACTCCTAAGGGATACCACTTAGTGTTTATTGTTCATGCACACTCACAAGTTCCTGCTCTTAGATGGGTGGTTTACTGTCCATCTCTTTTGGATGTAGGACTAAGGAGATAGTCTTGAACTTATCCAGAGAAGGTACTGGAGATAAACACACATTTGGTGGGGAGAAGTATGGATATTAAGAAGGGGTTGGGAACAAAGCCAAATTGCAAGATATGTCCTTTCTGCCAGGCAGTGGGGCAAGCTGATTTATAATATTCACTGTCCTAATTTTTCAAGTGGAGTCACTTCCCAGCTGTTTCTCGAATGCAAAACTTGTGGACACAGAAAATATCTGATTTCTTTAAGATGATTACTAAGAGATGCAATTATATCTCAAAATTTTAGCAGTCTTCCATTTCTGGTTTGTTTTATCTAGTTTGACCTAGGCCTTTTTTAAGAAATCTTAATTTCTTTTGGCATGAAATTCTGGACTTGACCATCTTTGCGGCAATATGTTTTCAGAGATAATTTTTTGAAGAGAAAACTTTTCCACAAAGAAGCTGTAAATAATCATGAGAGGAAAAAAAAAAATAATACCAAATGATGCTTATTGCTATAAAGTGTATTAACTTATTGGGTTTACACGCATTATATCTTTACTATTGATGACACTTTTTTGGTTGCAAAAAATTTGCAAGAAACCTTGATCACCTCTATAATTCACATAAACTTCTTGTAAAGCAAGCTTAAACAGTGTATAATGGAATGAAAATACAGTGAACTAATCAAAGCCAAATGTATGTTATGGCTGGAAATTCATTCTCAGACAATTCATGTTTAGTGTGCTCCAGAAATTATTTCAAACCAATAGTGAAATGGCTCCAAATGAGTCATGCACCAAGATGTACTCACTGTTTTGCCCTCTAATTCTGTGGTGACCTAGAGCCCAGAGTGTTATATATCCAACTGTCACTTCAGAGTGCATCATCTGCAGCTTGACTGCTGAACTCTCGGCCTAGTTAGGTTTTCACTGTTGTCATCTTTCTATGGATGTTATGAGAGAGTGTTATAGAGGGACAATGGTCTTCTTAACTAACTGAGGAAAATCAAGTGTAGATAGATATTTGGGGAGTTTTTGGCAGTCAATGGGAAAGGGAAAACTTTTATCATTGCAGAATGGTAATCAGGTATTAGACCACTACTGGGATTAGAAAGTAGACATCTGAAGGAAATTCATTCTTACCCTGTATAATTTAATAAACAGAAAGCTCTAGAGGAAAATATCTGGCTTTATGATAACACAATTCTTTTGACTACTTTTTTCCCTGACATTGTCCATTTGAAGCCAGCTAACCACGAGGGCACAATGATCTCTCTAGGGCCCGCAATAAAACAAGCAGAAAAGTCATCAAGCACACAAAAGACCAATACAAATTAAATTTCACTGTCATTGCCTGGATGTTTTCCCTTTCAGTTGGCATACACTGATTAGAAAGGCTGAATGTTGTTTAACGTGCCCATGCTCAAACTGGGAGTTTGCAGTGCATACAGTATTCAGGACTCTGTGCATAGTCACTGGTGAATTTCTGACACTCCCATAACAATTAGCATCTGTACTTAAATGCTTAAATCTACTTTGTGCTTTTTACTTTCAGAAGGCGCAAAGAAACTGCAAAAACAGACGGAGTGATGCTTGGGTTGAGGGTGTCAGTGACAAGGCAGGCAGTTCAGCATGCTAATTGCTTCTGCTACTTAGAAACATCTGGAGCTAAAACGGAACTATATAAAGCTAGATGGAATTGCTGCAGAGCTCCTTTCTGACTTTCACTTGCATATAAAGCTGTTTTGATGTTGCATTTGGCATGTAGATGTTTTTTGCCATCTTCAGAAAAGATGCATTTTGTTTCAATGTCTAGAGCACACAGAAACAACATAGAAACGTACTCAAGGAAGAGAGTTTTAAAAAGATGGCCATTTAAATCCTAGCCCCAACAAATGTCTCTGCAGAAGGAGTCTGCAAAAGACCATCCACAGATCCTGGTATTTCACAGTGTGGCAGCTCCAACTGACATTTCTTGTGATCAGGATTCATTTTCTTGTGTTCTGAACATAGGACTGGTGAGCAGCGCTTGGTAAGTGACCTTTTTGGCAAGGCTGCCAATTTTCTCCAGTTAAGACATTTTCTTGAGCAAACATTTCTTTTTGTCAAGATCTGTCAATTCTGAATCTTAGTGAACACTGGAGGTCATTTGTTATCACCAATAGGAACAGCATTCCATTTGTTTCATTAAATTTTACCTATAGCGTAAGGTCAGAGCTGAATTTCTCTATTTTCATTACCACTGATATGCATGGTGGTGCTTGAGCCAGTGGAATTTTCGCTGAAGTAAAATGAAAATTAATAGAAAAGGAAAAAAGAGCTAAGCATTCAAAGACAGAGGAACTTTCCCTTCCTCTGCAAACTGTGATAACAATTAAAAATATAATGTCATTGAGTGGCCCACTAAATGGAAATTAAAAAAATGATTTGAGAATAGACTCATAATTTTAGCCAAGATATGATAGAAAAGGAGTCATCAGAAGGGTAAAAAACAGATATTTTCTTTTTTTTATTTTTTATTTTTAATCTTGCCCATTGTCAGTCCTATTTCTTATTTCTCTAGTTTTAATGATCAGTGCTGAAGGAAGCTTCTGATTGCTCTATCTGTCTAGCAGGTTGATATTGCTGTTATTCCATGTTTATGAAGTCTATCTTTTCTGTAAATGCATACTTTTGCTACTCATCACTAGAAGGTATATGTAAAACTGTAAAGTAGATGCATAAGGGGCAATAAGCAGAAAGAAAGTGACACAAGTTATTTCTTTTATCAGTCCACACTAGAATCAGTCTTTTCTGAAAACTTCAGTGTTGCCCCAGATTCATTCTTGTCTTTCCAATGCATGCATTTAAGGAGAGCTATTATTTGGAATATTAAAGCCTCTTTTTTAAGAAATAATAAGAAATGTGTTTTCATCCTTTCTGTTTAATTTATTTTCTAATATTTTTCAGATATCTTTTTTCATAAGGAAATTTATTTATTTATTTATTTATTTATTGGAGAAAAACCTGCTGCTCTAAACCACATTATGCATTACCGAAAAATGACTCAAGGGCTAAAATCCTGGACATTTGGCAATATGAGAAATCTCATCCACTTTCTTCTGAGGAAAGGAATTCTCAATTCAGACTGCCCACATTTTTTGAAGATGGACAACTGCTGCTGAAGTAATGGTGTGACTGCATTGAGTCAAGAAAAGAAGTTGTATGTAGTACACATATAAACATATAAACAATATTTACACATGTAAATCTGAACATGCAGAGTAGCCTGGGAGATGAACAGGAGTTTCAGGAACACTTTGTACTTGCAAATGAGTACAGAGGGGGTCAGCGGGAAGTGTGCCCAGCTGGGTTTGGGGCTGGTCTAGACTGGAGGATTCTTTTGAGTCAACATTCTTGATTTTAAAACTGGCCAGTGTTACAGATGGTGAAGTCACCTGTCAATCTGGTGACTGTGAAAATATTTCTTCTTCTGACAGGAAACAAAATATACGTTCCTTGCTGATATTCTCAAGAGTTCTAAGAAGGTAAACTTTTGCAGCTGAACCACTTCTAAGGAAGTCCTTCTGGTATTTTAACTTGGCAAGGCTAGGGAACTTTTCCTTTTTGTGAAAACTGGGGTTTGCTCTTCAAGCAAGGATAGAAACTCTTCCTCCTCTCTGTCATGTTCCCCCTCTCCTTCAGCAAGCCTACAGTCCTCAAATGACCTATTCCTGGGTCATGGGGACATTTCTCCTTGCTATATACCAACTTCAAGTGCATGGTAAGTGAGGGGTGTTGTAGAAAAAACTTTAATGCATGGATATGAAACATCTTTCAAAATTTGAGCATGACTTTTATTATCTACCCAATTTCATATTAAAATCCAGTGTTGTCATTAGAAATCTCTGCAAAAAGTAACCAGCACTGATTTTATGTTCTTTGCCATAGAATTTTTAGTCAGTATTAGTGTTTTTGCCTTACTGTAATCCCAATGATGTCTCTCATGCAGAGCTTTGAAATATTTTAATAATTGCTCCAAACCACTCTGACTGACAGAGTTTTGAGAGAATGAACCCTGTAGAAATGCAGTGATACATTAATACGTGCACCTACCCACTTTTGAATCTTGCCAGTGGGTACATAACTGCACATCTTGTGTACTTGGAGAGGAGGAGAGGAGACTTCTACTTGAATACTTTGGGTGACTGCCGCTCTCCGGCACTTTTGCTGTACAAACAGTAAAGTTTTTGATCACAGTTTCTTTAAACCTGCTCAGCGTATTCTTTTTTGCCTCTTTAAATTAGGAGATAAAAGCAGTTCTTCAAGCCTTTTTATGCAAGTACTTAACTATTTTATATTTTCTCTTTTGGGAATATATTTTTGAGTTCAGTTAGTGCAGATAGGCAAAAGAAAACTTGTTCCAATTTTTAAACATTTAGTAGGATGTTCAGTACTCTACAAGAAATACAGATGTATATCAGGACTTAAAAACCTGTCCAGCTCAATTCAGCTAGAAAAAGGAACAGCCCCCTCACTATTTTTCTAGTCATTCCTTTTCAAGAAAATTTCTCTTTAGTTACTCATTTCTTTTCCCCATGGTCAGGTTGGCTGCATCTCTGAACACTTGTAAGTACTGTATGTTCTGACATATCCTGAAGTCATGCATTAGCACCTTTTCATTCAGCAAAGGGTGAGAACAGATATCTTTTGGCAGCTGACAGCAGGGAGCAGGCAGAAAGAAGGAGAGTGAAGCTGTAGGACTAGGACACTGTGGTGGCCTAGTGGCTAACATGGCTAATGTACCAGCTGTGAATAACCTCTTTTTTTTTTTTTTTTTTTTTTTTTTTTTTTTTTTTTTTTATCCCATCCACCTAACAGATGTCTCTCTGTCATTGTCATGTCCTCAAGCTATCCTAGTAAATGATTTGTGCATTATAAGTGAGTCACTAAGGTGGCAATTGAACCTCTTCACAGCTCAAAATTGTTGATGTGTGCATAGAGTGGGGGTGTGTGTGAGAAAAAGAGCAGGAGAGAACGGTAACAAGGGAAAGAGGGAATGAGGGAGGGAGAGAGAGAAGGAAAAGAAATGTCAAGGTTACCTTGCTTTGCCTGGAGAACTGAAAGGGAGGGCAAATTAACTGCTGACTCTATTTGGCCTTTTGGATATCCTGCAATGAGACAGCTCCATCCTACTCCAGTAGATGTACATATCACTTCGAAAGATTAAAAAATGAAGAATGCAGTGATCTGTATTGTATATACACTTTATCCTGTGGAAAGAATGTTAATAAATATACTGAGAGATTGCAAAGTTTGCCAATATAAATAATGTGGCATTTCAAACTCTGTCAGTAAATGTAATTGAATTTTTCAATGTAAAAATATAGTTCAGTTATAAACTGGAGTTATGCTTGACATTAGTTGGGCATTAAGAGATATTAATTAGATACTGCTCAGTTCTTCTTTCTGATTTCTTTATATTAAATGAATTATTGGGAAAGAGGAATTTGCAGGCGTGCAATTTAGAGATTTTTATTCTTGAAAACAAGCTGCCTGGTAATTTTTAGTGGGGAAATAAATGTCTTTTCAAAAACCCTGTCAGTGCGCTGTCTGAAACATGCCCTTCCCAATATGAACACAATATGGAAAAGCTAATCCATTATAATACTTTGTAATGATAATAAGCTACAATGAACAAGTAGCCTAGGGAAAAAGATGGTAGTAGTCACCTTTAAACAGAAAGAGAATAGCAAGTAATTGTACATTTTTACAGTAGGCTGATGACAACATTTCCTGTGACTTTGAACTTACTTTGGCTGTCACTGTTCTGACAAACATTCTGCATATCAATCAGAGAGTATATTTCCTGCATGCCATTTGCAGCATAATGTATAAAATTTACTTATGTGATCCTTATGTATAGTCATGCTGTTTATATGTAAATATCTGAGTCTCCACATGCAGCTTATACTGCAAAGGCAGCATTTAACCCTTCCACCATTGCAGTGACCTCTGTCTACTGGTGTCTGTGGACTGTTGCCCTTCTATATCTGTGTTAATCATCAGCCATTTGTACTGCTCATCATGATGTTTTCCTGCAGAATCTATACACAGTCCCAAGGAAGTGTTAGACATAGCACAAAATTTTACTAATGTTGAATCATATTGTTCTAGGAGCATACTCTTAATCATCAAATGCCTTTGCTCATTCTCTCTTAGCTGTCCCAGTTATTCCCATAATTACCAAAGAATACTTGGCACCTCTTTTGTTTTATATTCACAGAAATCTTTGGGGGCAGTGCTATTTGTGCTCAGTCTCTGGCACTGTGTGCAGTTCCCATGCATGTTGGTCAGTCTCTGCCCTCCTGGATGACAGCTCTTGCTCTTGTATAATTAGCTTGCTACAACAGGGGTTTGATGTCTGCCAACTTTCTTCAAGTAAATGCTGATCAAACAAAGCTGCTGTTCACTTGCCCTTCTCAGCCGAAAGAGATTTTTTTCTAAGTTCTTGATTTTTTTTTTCCCTCTGAGGTTTTCTCCTTTTTTTTTTTTTTTTGATAAGCAATTCAAGGTGCCTTCAAGAAGTACATAAATATGATACACTGAATTATTAAACATAAAAGAAGTAAGAAGTCTCTGCTTTAGCAGGGAGGGAGTGAAATGATGTCTAAAGGTAGAGAGTTAAATATAATATTAAAAATAGACCTGGCAAAAACCACTTTTATCTTTGCTTAAGGGGAGCAAATACTTATCAGAGATTCTCAAACACTGGCAGAAATATAACTGTGTGTACACAATTTATAAATCATATATACATGCTGAAAGCATGTGTATAACTTGAAGGGAGTTTAGAGAATAAACTCCATACAACTGCCCATCTCACTGTGCTTCTTCAGAGGTGCCAAACCAGTCCTGCTTCCCTGTGTGATGGCTATCTCCTTGCTTGAAAGTGAGAGCAACTTGGTCCCATCAGTGCTTTCAAAACTAGAACTTGTATCCTGAAGCTCTACACCATCTGGAGGGGAACATTGATCCCCACTGTCATTAGGAATGAATTCCTTCGGACACCCTGTCCTTCTTTGCCTTCTTTATGCTGAATATTTTTGTCTACAGATGTATGTCTAAAAAGCATTGGCTGCCTGATCCAAATCTGATGCAGTGGATGTCTCTCAGTCTGTTCAAGGCAGCAGGAGTTAAAAGACTCATCTGTTGTCCTCGTATACCGGTAGTTGCACATCAGCCACTGGTCTGATCAAAATTCCCAATGCTGCTCTGAAATTGCAGTAGAAAATAGGGCAGGTTTTGCGGACTTAGAAAGGCCAAAAAATAAATCAAATTGCTTGGTAAATTAGTGCAACTGAATGTCTCTTGTCTGGCCCATAACCTTATCTTAATAAATATGTGCAATGGGTTAGATCACAGTTGCCCTAATTCATGCACAGAAATGCCGAATATCATGATTAATTCTTGAGTGTTCCTATTCCATTCTGCAATTCATAGCTTCTGGGTTTTGTCAGCACCCGAAGTCAAGTCACCCAAAAACTAAGGGCAAAAGCCCCAGCATACTTCTGCAGTGTTCTTATCTTTCCTCACAACCTATTGCCGCATAATAAAGGCAACTATTTCCCCATTATCTTTTACCACATTGTTTAATTCATTATTTGATTGCGTGTCACATTCCATCTGACTTAGTTGACCTCTCTGGTGTTTGTTAGATCCAGTCCTTGCAATAGATGGCAGCTAATGTAATGTCTACTGCAAAATAAATGTCTCATTTGTAGATCACATGATTTAGCTAACAAACTGTAATATGGCAGACATTAAAGGCAGATGTAGTTAATTCCAGCATGCTGTCTTACTCCTTGGTCTCCTCATTAAATTTCTGATAGTTTTACTTTTTTCCTCAGAAATCTTCCTTATCACATCTACAAGGTATTGCAATGTGCTACCTATAATTCAAGCATTTACAGAGATTTGTTCCCCCCTTTAAATCTTGTATACACTCTCCAAAAATGCATTCTTTCACATAGGACACCCTCTTCCACAGGAAATTTTCCCATTTGAGTTAAACAAGTTATTCTGAATTATGTTCTTTAATGAATGAGAAAAGGGACTCCACCTTTTGGGCCAAGGAAGGGCAGAATTTTCTTTCATCCAAGATGATTATCCACTGCTATTGATTAAAAGAATTACTACAAGCAAAAGCCTTCTTGAGATCCTGTATTTTGCAAGCTGCGATATTCTGAATTGCTTCTGAGACAGTGTTTTCACTTACCACCTTGCAGAAATAAATTATGAGATACATTGAAGTATGCATAAATGGCTTACGAGAGCTCAGGAAAATGGTGGGCTTGTGAAATTCATATGATGAAAGTCCTGTTCTCCATTTTCAGGTCAGCAAGGATTCTTATTAGATTGTGAATCTCAGATGTCACTGAGTTGCTGATGAAATTGTTCAAGTTCCGCTGCTACTTTCACTATTGCATGGGCATAGGTATGCACACACTTACATGGGCACAACACACTGTTATTCCTTTGCACTGAAAGAGCACTTCTGGGTTTCTCCCTACCTGGCACTACACTGGTGCTATTTGAAATCTTGGAAATTATGTTTTGGTGGTTGTAGAACTCTGCAAAGCTCTCAAAGATGCTTCAGTGGGCAGACGAATATTACTACTGTAATTTTAAAAGATAATGAAAATTCAAAAGGGCCATCTGTCCAAGGTCCCACAGAAAATGTCTACTGTTGGAAGCACTACTCATAGAGCTTGATTCCTGTTATACACATGCTCATCCATATCTGTTATAGCAGATAACATGAGTTGCTACATCACATTTATTATAGCAGTCCATTCCTCCTTTATTTTTTTGCAAGTTCTTAAGTTGATTTTGCAGCCTTCCACATTTACCTCATTGCTAACATGCCTATGTGATGCCAGTGTATGCAGTTCTGGCAGAACTGTTGTTCAAGGTCAATAACACATATCCATGAATATCTTTTAATGGGTTACCATATATGTAATTATTTCATATGTATGCTAAAACAATGTCCGAAACTAATTATAGTAGCATCTATGTAACAAGAACTCGGAGTAGCTCATTTGCAAATGTAACCTTAGGTATTCTATTTTCTTTACATTGAAAGAAAGCTTTGCCCTGAAAATCAAGCACAGATTAAAGCTGTACTCTGCTGCTTTGTGGCAATGTTTTTAATAAAATATTATCCACAGTAAAATGTAAATAAAAAAGCAAATTGCTTCATTCATCATATATTTTAAGCAGTTAAAATGAATGAACTCTCCTTTGAGAAAACATCTGACCAAGCGAAGTAATGGTTATGCATTTGAGAAAATGTTTAATGAACTCACTGGTTAAAATGCTGTTATTTTAGAGCCCATTACTATGTGTTTTAAATTAATTGAGCCTGTGTTGCTTGAAAGGCCTTCCACCTCACCCCCCATCTGTCCTAACGCACCAAAATTAATTGACCTTTGTAACATATGTGGGAGCAAAGATCTTCCCTGGTCAGGAATGCTGGCTGCACAGTCAAACGACAGAGCCCACAAGTGGAGGAGTAGCTATTCATGAATCTTCTCTCCATAATCATTTGTCTAGTGTCAGTTCAAAGTCAGGGAACTTGCCAAAGATCAAACACATTTTTTTCTTTAAACAGCTCTTATTGTAAATATTCTAGCTGGTATTCATTTTCTTTCTCTTCTGAAACATACATATTTACTATGCTAGTAATGTTTGGGTTTTATAGGTTGAAGGAAAATGTACTGCTTGGCTGCAGAGTAAGATTATTACAAATAAGAATATGTAATCCTTTGGTACTGCAAACTAGGAGAAATTCACTTACATTAAAATAAAAATAATAAACTCCCAAACCAAAGTTTGTAAAAGCTTGAGAATTTAATCCGAACATAGCAGTACATGCCAATCTAATTTGCCCTTTAGATGAACCTTAAAACTTGTCCTGTTCATGTGGATTGGTAATATGACTTAATATTTTAGATTTACACTTCATTAATATTCACAGGTGGCAAAATAGATAGATATGCTCTTCCTGTGTATATCAATTACTAATATCATATTTCGTCTTTGATTGATTTAATTCTACAGAAAAGAGAAGATGTGATTATTAGTACAGTTTTCAAACCACAGGCCAAAAAATAGAAATGAATCAAGTCTGGTGTGTATTTTCACAGCAGGTCAAGTTAGCAGTGTTTGAGGTAACTCTTCTTCACTTGTCAGCCTGAACCCACCTCACTGCAGGCTGCATGGCTGGTTGGTGTTTCCAACTAGTGATTGCATGGTGCACCAACCTGACTGAGAGATGAAGGCTGAGTGGTATTGACAGCCAAATTCAAACTCTGAGAATGCTCACAGTGTGGCAGCTAATAGAGAAGGTATCATAAGTCTGATTGCTCTTTCTAGATTCCCTCTTCACAGCATTATTTTATTAACTCTGACAATGCAAAGAGACTACAACACCTATGTTTCTAAATGGTTATGTTTGCAGCTGTCATTTCCATCTGTTCCAAAAGACATAGCTATTCCTATTCTGGTTTTTGGTACTGTTAATAACAAATTCTGCAGCTGAAGTTTAGCAAGAAGAGGACAATTCAAAATCATGCTTTGCAATGAGTATTTACAATCTGATGCTGGATATATTAGAATTGTGTTAAATATTAAACCATGTCCTTCATCCACTTCTGGGTGAAGGAAGAAGTCTGGATTTGTGGCACATTAAAAGCTGCCCCAAGTAAAGAGGATAGAATGCAAAGAGAGGGCTAGACATGCATTTGCAGTCATATCTTTCCAAATAACTCTTTGTAATATAAAATCTAAAGTACCCAATTCATACTTGAAAATCAGGATCCATAAGACATTATTCATAAAATTGATGGTTATTGATAAAAGGTAATTGATAAAAGTTTTCAGAACTGTTTTCAAAGAGTTGTTTCATTTTGAGCAGGCTGTTTCACATCATTATAGTATGAGCCACAAAAGCAGAGCTTCTTCTGAACTGGAGGCTGGCTCCTCATCCCTGTAAATCAAATCTGATTCTTGTTATTTTTTCTGCGGAGTGACTCTGACCACAGAGATTTTCTCAACTGTGTATGTGAAATAAAAGCAGACAAACACTTGTATTCCTCTAGTGTTCTCAGAAGAGAGTAACCTATCTTGATTCACTCTGAATTAGGAGACAAGAAGACAGATGTTCAACCAGAAATGTTGGATGCAAAAATTCATATGAATAGGCAAGTTTCAAATATATAACTATATTGCATTTGAGATAATGCAACTTTAAAAATAAGCCAAAATTACTCCTTGAACACCTATGAATACAGAAGCTTCAAGGTGCTGCAAGCTGTACGTGCTGCAGATGCAGACAGTAAAAAAAGAGGAAGTGAAACTCACTAGAAATAAGTTCAGGGAGTGGATGCTTATACTTCAAATGTTTCTTAATTTATTTGTCTACATTATTTCATTATTTACATATGAGATAAAACAGGTTGCTGCATTTCATTCTCGTTTATAGAAGACATCAGTCATGCAACGTACTATGTATACATAATGCCAGTGAAATGGCAGTGTCCAGTTTACAACTTGATTATTATCCAACATCATTACATTACAATTATTATACTGTTATTTTTTTTATTCCTCATCTATAGATTAGCTATGCATTCAATGTATCACTGCATGCTGTGGATATTCCTTTACGAGGAACTAAATATGATTGCATTTTTTATGTGGTAGCAGACTGATTTTCAACACTCTACTCCCTACTTTTAATTTAAAATTCTACTTCACTGCGTATTTCTCCTGCTAAGAAGAAGAGCTTAGTGGTATTAATAGTTTCAAGTGTTTAATTTTCAATGCCATATTTATTTCCTACAAATGAAAATGGTTGTAGGAAGTAATATTTATATAAATTAGGTAGGATTAGATGAAGTTTATAGTTTCAAGAATAACAGTTGATCTAGATATCTTGAAGTCTGTGCGAGAAAAACTTACAAGAGAGTTGTTTTTGTTCCATGCATAGATTAGATTGTAGGACATTTCATAAGTGTGTCACTGTGTAGTTCTCACCACAATCATTTTTCATTGAATCATGATTAGATGACAGAATACTTTGAGAGGAATTGGACAGGATGGGATTTACCTGAACTGACAAGAACAAAAGGTGTTTAATGAAGTCTAGAATATGCACTAAAGGTCACATAAGAAGAACATTGCCTCAATATTGAAAGTCATTTGCAATTAGAAGCAGAAGTAATTGGATTCCTGTGATACCTCCTTCTTTCCTTTCTGTCTGACACATATGGACATTACCTATGACCCTGGATTAAATATTAATAAAATGCAGATTTAAAATATTAAAACTTTACATTTCTGTTAATAAGTACTGTCAATCTGTTGAGACTCAACATATGGCTAATTTAAGAGTTAAGATCAGATGCTCATAATTCTCCAGATTATCAAAGTCTTAAAAAAAAAAAAAAAAAAAAAAAAAACTTCAACTGCAAAAAAAAATAAGTTGGTACTTTTCTGGGGCCTCTAAGTAAAGGAATCATATTTTCACCTTTATTTGAGATCAACAATGTTGATAATGATTATATAGACAGGTACAATTTTCTCATTAGGAAGAAAGGACTGCAATACTGTCCCAGTATTAACATGTGGCTATCAGCATCATTTAAATCAAAGTTTTATGAGATAGATGGAAATAAAATATATATTCTTTCAGATTTCTGGGAAACTAGTGCAAATGAAAATATGACTATGAAATATGTTGTGTCTTTGTTTTGTTATTGTTCCCATTGTTGTGGTTTTTTGTTTTTTTTTTAGTATTAATATTAATATTAATGAAGAAGAAAATATATTTATACACGCAGAAGCTCTTCAATGGGGCACTCCACATAACTGTAAACTGCAGTAGGGATTTTGATTGACAGTGTGAAAAAATATATTTTTACCACTTCTGGACCTCTCAGTGCAGTTTCATGATCTTTAAAAGGCTCTTATGTGATATTTCTAATAGCTTTATTTGAATAGGAACACTACTGTTAAAGATACAACATATGGGGTACTTTATGTTCTTAGCAACAAGAAACAAACAAGAAGTGCATTCCTGGAAGAAACTAGAACTCATACAAGTTGTAGGGAAGTTGTTATATCTTTTGAAGTAAGAAAATGGATATTTAGAATGATGGATATTTTTTCCCCTCCTTTTTTTTTTTTTTTTTTTTCTTCCATCTAGTTCCTGCTTTAAAATCACTTCGTATCTCTCTCCTTTTATTACCCATCTTCTTTTTCTTGGTGGGATCTGAACAGCCTTTTTTGTGACCGGTTCTAACCCACTCTGTTCTCTCTGGACTGGACCATCTGCTAACCAGGGGGGAGAAGGATTGTGCAGGAAGAAGCACAATAAACTACATAAAAATCACATAGGTATCTAGCAGGATTGAGGAGAGACGGTAAACTGTTATCTCCGCAGATGTTATCCTCACTTCTCATGGAAAAATGAGATGAGCAGAAGCTGGTGTTCATTAAAAATAATAATAATTATTCTGAAGCTTTCAAAATGAAGCACTCCAGGGTGATTTTAATCTATTTACTTATTTATGTATTTATTAAATGATGAATTTTATGAAAAGATCTTAGTTACTCAGCATTCACTTTGAAACATTTCAATATGTGTTCTTGGAACTTTTTCTGTTTTCAAGGTTTAAGTAAGGTGTGATATCCGAGGTTGTCAGTGGCATTATCCACAATCAGCATTTTATACATTTCTGAAGTAAGTTAGCCTGTATTTTTGCAAAGGACTGTATGAAAAGTTTCGATCAGTTCCATATGTACTGTTTGCTCTGTAGCATGCAATGCACCAGTGTGAAAACATGGATTAAAATTCCCAGTCTTAATCTTCTTTGTTCTGATCTTTAACACTCAGCTTTCTCGTTACCAACCCTGCTATTAAAAGCATTTAAATCAGCAGTGTAATACATTTTTTATAAGAAAGTCTAAGTATAAGCAGCATTCAGGAAACATCATTAAAAAACAACATCTGAAGTCTCCCTGTAACACAGACGTTTCCATCTGAAATAAAGGAGCAGAGATTCCTTCACTTTAGCAGCACAGGCCTTCTCAGCAAACAGCGTTCCCAGATTATAGGTGATGGCATACAGATGAAACCACCATGAATAAATTCTTTAAGCTTCTGGCTGCTGGTTGCCAACCATATTTCTGTTTCTAGGGAGATGGCAGTTAGGCAAGGGAGCAAAAGGAAGTTAAATTAGTTCTTTATAATGAGTTCAACCCACTGTGGGTTGAACCAGGCTCAACCATCATGGCCTCAAGGTGGAAGATATTTTTCTCCAAATAGACAGAGAGAGAACTGATATTTCTGTGGGAGGTTTTGGGGATAGAGTTTAGAGTAGAGTTGTTTGCAGTTTTCTTCCTGACAATTTCTGCAGCGTGGGAAAGAGCACGTACAGTGCGAGGAACTCAGGATCTCTGCTTAATATTTCATATTTACAGTATTGAACAATCAAACATAATCAAAGTGGGAACCCTATTTTCCCCCTTTCTAGTGCAGAAGGAATAGCCCCAGGAGCCTGAGCCTTCCTGCTGAAGTGAAATTCATGGGACCTATGTGATTCAGGAATAAAAAGAGCATTCTTTGATATATGTAGGTCAGGAGAGAAGGTCATTTCCTCTGTGTTTCTGCCAGACCAAGGGGTGCAAGACATGAAGTCTCAAAATGCACATGACCAACTGGAGTGTATGTATCAAGGAAACTTGATGTTTCCTTTATTCAGTTTAAATCCTGCGCAGTAATATAGTAAAATTTGACTGCTGCCTGGTTCTATTTCTTTAGTAGAACCATGTATTTATAAAGACAATGATATGTTGACACACCAGAAATATGCTTTTCCCTTTCTAGTCAAATTGGCATGTGTCATTTTGATGCCAGTTTTCTTCCTTCAACTGTAGATTTTTCTTCTTTGTTTTCTTTTTCCTTTTTTTTCCTCCTTTTTTTCTGTTCTTTTGCCTTTTCCTTTCTCTTTCTTTCCTGCTTTCTCTTTTTTTTTTTTTTTTTCCTTTCTTTTCTTTCTTATTTTTCTTGCTGCATTTTGGAAACACTGTCAGTGTTAAAAGGAACTGTAATCTTGGGCAGATGTAAAGGAGTGCTTGTTGCACAGAGTCTTTGTCTTATCTACAAGATAGAGGAAGGAGGGTTGGGCTAAGGAGGGGGGAGTTAAACTTTCAGATTATGCTTTCTTTTAGATTTCCCTGACTTCTTAAGAAACATTTGAGAAAGTCTTACCTGAATTACATGTGTTGAGACTTTTGATGGTAAATCGGGCAATTCTGGGCATGTAAGAGAAAGACATTTCCCTCTCGCTTTATTAATAATGTTACACTAGCTTTGATTTGATCTTACGTCCTGAAAAATGGAAATAAACAGGAAAGTTCTGGGAGAAGGTTCAGGAACTCTTTGGGAAACAGATAGCAAATCCTAATTTATCCTGTCTTTTTTTCTTGAGTCAATGTGTCTTGCTTTCACAGACAGAAATATCTATAACTTTATTTTCCTATTCTTGCAAATAATCAAAGTAGTTCTGCAATCAGTACCTCCACAACTTAAACTTACTGTGAAATATTCTCTATGCATTTATGTAGACAATGTAAACTAAATATTTAAAGCTAATTTCTATTCCAGCTAACAAAGAGCAGTAATTAAACACCAGGTTCCTTAAATGATATTCTATCACAGCCTTCATGTTTCCCATCACACTACATATGGTCCAATTGTTTACAGATGACAAAAAAAAAATCCCTGCTCAGATGTTAAATCAAGATGTTTTCTTCACTTTCAAATGGTAGGCTGGCTGCCAATTTTTACAATGAGTTATTCTGGGTGGAAGGGAAAAAATAAGAATAGAAAGAAATAGAAAAAAAAAAAAAAGGGAAAGAAAAGGTTTGGACATTAGGCTTGCATAGTCCATCAATATGAGGACCTGCCAAAATGAAGCAGTTTCTTAAGTGTGTGTTCAACCCCATGTCAGAATAATCTCTTGGGGAGTTTATCTTTTTTGTGCACATTTGATGTGAGTCTGGAAAAACCAAGAGGGAAATGTTTTATAGACAGAAATAGGTAATGTGATATCAAAGCATAGACAGAGTTCCCCCATTGGTACTCTTTGGCAATCTGACTTTCATACTGTTAAATAGCAGAGGATTAAAGCATTTCAGGGCTTGACTGCCATAGTGCCACTGCAAATTTAGAGTAATTCTTTTGTACACTTGTCTGAAACAAGTACGAATGCAAAAAGAAACAGGCTTGAGTCCGGGACTTCTACAGCGTGATTATTTCTGGAGCTTTTATGAGATTCTGTTTTGGAAAGAGAAATCAGAGCAGAGTTCTTTGTCCACAGAGGACAGGAGCATGCCCTGAAAAAAATGTGCTCCCATTTGTGTGCTGTGTCCATCTTCTTCCATATGAATTCCCACTAGAGTGGAATGAAGAAAGAGTAAATTTTGTCCCAAAGATAGAAACAGGCTATGTGCAGAACTCATCTGCATTTTTGCTTTGTGTAGCGTCACATGGATAGCAGGATTAACATGTTCTGCCCTATTTTGATTCCCCAGATGTTTGAAGCTGTGTGATGCAAATTTTTAAGCTATTTGTTTCTAATTGTCTGAAATACATTATTGTGCACACATTTGAAGCTAAAGCTGCACAAAAAGTGCCACTGGAAGTGAGGCTTTGGCTTGTGCCAAAGGGCTCTGCTGAGGCTATGGGACAACTTGGTATCTGAGCATTTTTGAAACTACTTTCAAATCAACAAGTGATAACAGTAGGGGAACAGATTATGCTTTTATTTGGTTTAGTGACAATTCATAGCCCCCTCCTACTACCTCAGAACATCTCAAAACCTGCTTCTATAAGATCCTCTTCTCCAACAGTCTTTCTCCTGGCAGTTTTCCTGAGGATCATGCAATGAAATTAACTGCATGAACTCAAAGAAATACTGACTTTCTGTTCCAGCTTTCGGTCCATTGTCTGAGTTAGCTGTGTCAGCCTTGACTCGAGTTGGACCTAATCCTTAGTGGCTGGCTGGACACAGAGCACAAACATCAAGTTTTGTAATGCAAGGTGCTAGGTTAATGTACTTCAGATCTGTGATCGTGAACTTATTACAGGAGTCTATGTTGACAGGTTTACACTGTGGTACAGAGTAACCTGATGCTTCAAGTTACCTTATTTTTCCAATAAAACTCATGGATAACTTGGATACTAAAAATTGAAAAACAGTAAAAATGACTACATTAATTCCAAGTGAAGTTTTCATCTGCCATCGGAGAGAAGGCAATGGAAGAATGTCAGCTTAGCAATACCTATTACATTATAGTGGGCTGCTTTTTGGCCAAATGAGAGAAGGACATTAATTACAGCTTAGAAAATACTCTTCCTCTCCTTTCTCTGAACATACTGTGGATGTAGCATGCATTTAAAACTGGCACATCCTCTTGTTTAAGTGCAGTATGCACAATTGAATTAGATATTTTCTGTCTGTAGGAACAGAAAGAATTGTGGTATTTTAGAAGATGATTGCTGTTTTAATCTTAACAATGAGGACCATTAAGACAACCTTTAAATATCAAGAAAATGTACACACTACATAATACAAAATTGTCGTTTTTAATGCTGTTTTAAAAGATGAATGGAAATGCATGCACTATAAATCAATTTTATACTACCTCATACAGGCCTTAGACAAGATGCTATATTTTAATGAAAGCACAACACAATAAAAAAATATACTTCTTGCTCAGACTTAAGTTTAGTGCCAAGTCTATTCCCAGTCAGCAAATATGTCCATAAAGAGTCCTTGGACAAAACAATGTGATAAGGTTATGTAGTTAAAAAATTTAAGGAAGCTGAATTATGATATGCTGCATATCTGCTGCTAGATCAGCAGACAAAACATGCATTTGCATTCCAGATATGTATAGGTTGCATGAAATATATAACACAGTCAGTGTTAGGTGTAAACTGAATGAGAATTTAGATAACTATGTTTTCTCCTTGCCTCTGTCCCTCACAGATGTCACGTGTCCTTGAAGTACAGTTTAATTGCTTTGACTTTCAGTTTCCTCTTCAATGAGATGACATGTACTTACTTAAACAAGTGAATATTTATCTACTTCTTTGCCAACATAAAGTCCTGATTTTCCTTCTTTGTTGTGTGTTAGACCACATTAAAATTTAGCAAGACATCTTGAAATCATATAATAAAAGTACAAAAATTAAATGGCAATAGAAGACCTAAAAAAGTACCATCAACAGATTGCAGAAAGAAGGCAAAATGAATGAAGTATAATGCAAAGGAATTTTTCAGTTTCATCATTGATTTTTGTTAGAAAAATAATTGCTGTTATTCATTAATATTTGCAAAGATGCACTTATTAGATAAAATGTATGCTGGTGCTTTTCAAGAATGATTGAATTGGCTATATCCTATTACATAAACTTTTAACTAGAGATTTATTATGCTGTGGTGGAGAGGAAAAGCAGGGGAGGAGACATATAGCAGTCACAAAAGTAGTATATTTTATTGCACAGGTATTCCTTCCTTTAACCACCAACATTGCCTCTGCAAGTTAAGAATTGCTTTACTTTCTGTAAGGTGTTTATCTTGAAAGTCTGGTAGTGATTTAATAAGTCATAGTTCTGTAAGATTATGCAACAGTGAACAAAATAAATGTAAAATGAATACAACTGAGCTTATAGATGGGAGCAGAGGGGAATCATTTGTGTACAACACATGCAAAGGGACTGAAACAGTGGTCCACAGTGTTTGGTAACAAACATTTTAAGGTCGTCTAGTAATCTAGAAATTTTTTTTAGTTCATGCATTAAACCATTTCTCTTTTGAATTTTTTTTATTTTATTTTTATTTTTTCTTGGTTTTGATTTGTGGCTTTTATATATATATACATATATATATATATAAGTTTTAAAGAAAAGGAAAAAGCTTAAACTTTAAAGGTAAAGTGGTGCAGGTGTTTAGGTGCAATTTTATAAATTCAGACTGGGTATGCAAGCCCCCTAAGAAGAGTGCTTGGTCCATAAAGTTGAAATCAACAAGCCACATTCACCCTCGGTTGTTGTTTGTATAAGCAGTAGGATTGAAAAGGCAGCATATCCCCAATGATATAATTCTAGGAGGTAGACGTGATGCTTAGATTCTACCTTTTGTTTGTATTTTACACAATGTTTGAACACACAGTTATGATTGGAGGAGGAAGTGTGTCAGGTTTTTGGAAAAGTGTACTTGAAAACCTTACCCACTCTTTGGTTTGTAACATACTCAAAAGAAATAAGTGATATTAATTGGACATAAATGAATCATAGGAATCATAGGACCGTGAAGGTTGAAAAAGACCACTAGGATCATACAGTCCACATGAAAACTTAATGTGCTACAAAAATGCTATCCAGAATTAGCAAAATTAAGCCAAACTTAACCACATGGTGATAAGCCAAACTGATAAACAGTTTGTACTGTTTGGCATCTAGACACAGCCAAAACGTGTGAGAAAGTAAGGGAGTATCACAACAACTCAGTAGTATAAAACTCAGCTCAAAAAAAAAAAAAAAAAAAAAGAGAGGAAGCTGTGGAAAGATGTTCTGAGACTAACTGTCTACCCTGCATGGAAAAGATATACTTTTTTCATGTCCAAGCATATGAAAACACAGTGCATTGAACAGAATTAAGTGAAAAGATCTGATTTCTTTAAAAAAGATTTTTTAACTGTTTCTGCCTCTATTTAAGAAACACTGCACAAAACAAAGAACCATAACGTTCTTCTTTCTGTCTTCTTGAATCTACCTGATCCTTAAAGCGTGGACATCTTAACTGCATCATATCCAACCCAGAGAATCTAAGGCTTTCTAAGATAATAACAAATGACACAAAGGACAGATTTGGTGTTAGATCTCTTTAAAAGATCAGATGCAGGATCTGAAATATGCAAATGTTAAAGATACAAAGTTCTTAACAGAAATGTCTGTTGTTGTTATCTTACTTCTTCCTCTCTTGCCCCCTTATCTTGCATTCCTGCACTGCAAACCACATATTCAAGTGGCTTCTAAAACAGTGTATAGGAGTGCTCCGAAAGTAATGCCTCCTGTTTTATGATGTTGGCCGACAGCATCTGAGGCGGATGTCAGTGGTCTTGCACAGAGGCTGAACCTTCCCACCAGTATCGCATTACTTGTTGTCACAGTGTGACAGATGGCAGCAGAGGGCCTGTCTGACAAAATGGCAGCTGACATTGAAGCGTGCATGGAGTAAAGGTGTGTCCCTGAATTCCTCCATGTGGAAAAAATTGCACCCACTGACATTCATCAACACTTGCTGAATATCAGCAATGAATGAATATCTCATAAGTATTGTTATCATGTTCTTCGTGCCTGCTGTAGTTTTCACAGAAATATTCAGAAAAATCCTTTTTTTTTTTGTCAGATTTAAATTATTAGGGGAAGCAGTTCCTGAGTCATGCCACCACGTGGTTGGACTAATTTTTGTTGTGGCGCTCATGGAAGGGCAATGCAAAGTGACAGAGGATTAAGAGGAAGGTGTAGAGATCAGACAAAACTTTTAACTTGCCACCCTTAGTCTGAAGTGTCAGATCATGATGGAAAGGGACAATGTGAATTTGCTCTGTGGACATACGAGAAGTGACTAAAAAGTAATGGTTGCTTTAGTGGTTGTGTAGTATAAATAAGCCAATTTAATTTTAAGACACGTGTACTACTTTTCCACTCATTTTTATTGTCTGTACCAAAGGAATAGGCACTGGAAGTTTAAAAAGAAGAAAGTTTTGTAGGTCACCTATTTCATCTTTCCAGCAATTCTGAATTGTTCCCTACAGTACATTTTCTATTTCTTTGTCATTTTCCAAATTAAAAACAGAAGCAATGTGTGTAAAAATATTAAATTAACATTTATTTGACAATAAAGCAAATTATGTTTATATGTGAACTTCTCAATTAGCCCTGTAAAGCTTCCTTGGGACCACTATACTGTGAAATCAGTAACATATTTTTATGTTGCTTTAAAGATAGATACAAACTTCGTGTTGAGGAAAGGCCACTTTAATTTTCTTTTCAAGTTCAGAAATATGAAAATAATTTATAGTTTATAAAAGAAGATAGATGGAATGATACCACTAAAAACTGATTTTGTTTCCATACAAAGTAGTAATACACATAGAAGCAACAGAATCACACTAGAAGTGTAGAGCTAGGCTTTTTCTAGTAAGTTTTTTAAGTACAGTACCACTTTCCCCTTTTATAAGAATTTTCTTTGAGTTCAGCATGAGAAGGTAAATTCTGTAGCCGCTCAAGTTACAGCACTGCAAAGTATGTTGTTTACATCTGCAAACCAAACAGGCCATTTAGGTTAAACTTATAAGCTCCAAATAGACAGCTGCTTTAGCTGTGCAATAAGGTATACTAGCTGAGGTGGGCCATGGCATGGTCTTGATTTTCTCAAGCCACTGGCAAGGAAGATGGGGTTAAAACCTTTGGAGATCTAATCTGCAGAAATGACTGCCCTACTCATGCGTTATGACAATTTAGTCAAAACTCCTTCATAATATTTCCTGGTCATCCTGTCTCCTGCCAATTTCAGTGCTGAGTTGCTTTATGTCTGTATGTGGACCTTCTTGATGGTTGTAGGAATACTTAGATTGCTTAGGACACTCTTCATGTCTAGCAATCATAAGGTGCTCATATATTTGTAGAGAAGTTGAGTGTAATTAGTAAAATTTGTCTCTGAACTGATTGCTGCAACTGCTGCATACAGCCACATTAACTCTAGTCAATCTGATGACCAACTAATTAGTTTGAAAATGCCAGTTATTTTTCTACCTGTATCGAACAGATTTATTTATGAGAAAATTGTATGTTGCCAGTCTCAAAAATCATCCCCTGATGGAGTTAAATATCAACATGGAGGGAGCTATGTGATTTGTACGGTAAATCTGAAATTTCAGATACTTCTGAAAAAATAAGCATGCTAATTTAGGAGAAAGATAAGTCATTTCAAAATAATAATAATAATAACAACATATGTTGAAGGTAGATATAAAGAAATGTTTTTTACTCTTTTTATTTCTTTTATCAGTAGGCCCCAGAACTTGATTTTTATTTTTCTGTTGTTGTTGAAACCTAGGAATGGGCTGGCATGAACATGAGTGCTATTGTTTCTGATTCTTGCATGAAGCCCGAGCACTGGGAAAATCTCAAGAGCAGACTTGTACATAGGATTCTGCCAGTTTGAAAAGATGTAAATATACCTTAGTTAAGTACAAATATTTTAGGTATTGCTATGAACCACCTGAGGTTCATTCATCACTACTATTTTCCTCCAGTTCATGTTGAGAAAAAGAGGCTATTCTAATTCTGCACAAAACTTTTTCCTATTTTTTATTTTCTTTCTGACTTTTTTAAGATTTTATATGTCAAAGGCCCATAAAAAAATCCCACAAAATACCTGTTCGTAAACATGAGACCACAAAAGGAGGGAGTCTCAATGCAAACCTTCCATCAACAACATGCACCAGAAACGGTGTTTTCATATATTTCCAGACTGAAGCATACATTGCTATGAAATCTTTGGAAAAATCATGAAAAATGATTTTATGTGGAAGGGCTGTCAGTTTCGAATATACTCATAATATCAAAGAGACAATGGAATTAAGTTCTTTGTCTTGCTATTTGCAGCAGCAGTGTATGAATGGCACATGGAAGACAACTTTAATCCGATTTTTTTCACTAGTACCTCATGATAGAGATAATGAGATAAAAAATGAAATCAGTGCAAATTATATGTCATAAAATGTTCCTCATGATGATCTTGAAGGTCTTGTGAATCTTCTGGTACAGTTTTCACTAAGATACTAAAATCCTGATGAATTTTTCTTTTTGGCTTTGTCTCTTTCAATTGCTTACTGCAAATGCATTTTACCATCACTGTTTCCCTGAGTATTCCCCTTGGTACCACTCAGGAAGAACTAGATTACTATGCAGGTAAATTTATTTTATAATTCACTTTTTAAATGGTTTTCATGGATGCTGTGTTTGGCATCCTTTTTCCAACCTCAGCTTAGGAAGGTCAGAACAGATTGAAGGAATGTTATCTAGTCACTCTGCCAGGTTCTACCAGCACACCAAAACACTGGTTTGCAATTAACTCTCACTGGGTTGAAATTAACACAAGAAGAGAGTGTAGTGCAGTTCTACCACTTCTTGCACCTGTATCACACACCCTCAGTTGAATTGAAACCCTCACATATTACACATTACATGCACTTGTACCATTTGGTGAGTAAAACACGGTGATTGCCGAAAATAATGATTCAGCTTACCTAATGTCATCTCAAAGGAAAACCGAATCCCAAAAAAGAAAAATTGTGGATGAAGGGAGTTTGAATGAGTACTGCTTTGTCGAGACAAATAATACTTAATTCATAAAGAAATCATGACAGTTCTCAAAGGTTAAAATTTAATTGAATTATGTGCAAAAGTTTGCCAAATTTTAAGCATATCAAGTAATTTTTTATAAAGACAAAATAATGAAACTGAAAAAATCTGTCATCTCTACAATTTCTCCTTCTTTAAGTTACAACTCAAATATTGTAAAAACTAGTTATGTAGTAGCAAATCTGATTTGGAAACATACCAAACCCATTGGTAAGGTTATTAAATAGTGTATGGAAAATATGACAGATAAAAGTGTGTCCTAATTAAAAAAAAAAACAATTTTTCTAAAATCAGTTTCTCTCACCAGACTGTAGCCAAAGGAACTGAAAACAACAACAACAACAACAAAAAACAGAAAAATCTATCAAAATAAATTTGGAGAAGAAAGCGGCTCATTTTGAATTTGATGCTTTGGTGATAAATGGAAGAACTGATGCTACAGATATGGCTCAGTTTTCCATTTTTTTTTATAAGTATTGGTAATGAATATAATATAATTAAAGAAATAGTCTGTTTGGTGTCATTAAAGGGCACAGGTAAATCTATGGATTTGCAGGAAGTACTAAAAATTATATTAACGTGATTTTCTTTAGCCTTTGTCAATATACCTGGTACTGCCATTGTTGGCATCAAAGCAATTTTGGTATAAAAAGAGGGACTTGTAAAATTAATACAAGATGGCAAAATTGTCACTGATAACTCACATTTGATGAAATGTCACTGCAACGTATATCAAGAAAATTTATGTGTGAAAGCTTTAAAAATAATTAATACTGTGTAAATTGTCATCAAAGCAGGGAATTTCATATAGTCTGAGTGACCAAATCATCATTATTTCCAGGAGCTCCATGAAAGTGTGGATGCTGATTATGAGGACATCATTTACTTTTTAGAAGTTAGTTAAGTTGGGGTAAAATGCTAAAATTTTATGATTTGTGAAATTAAAACAAGGGGTGTATGGAAGCAAAGGAAAAATTTGTGCCAGAACACAAGAATTAAAAATGATTCACAAATCTACCACTTTTAATGCATACTGCTGCTCATTTGAATTAGTTAAATATGCATCTTTGAGGTGAAAATCAACTTATCTGTGCATTCCAAATAAATTATGGTAAGCTCAAGTCATGGCAAACAATTCTGTACTTTTTGATAGGTTGGATAAACATAGTCAGAGAATCACAGAATAGTCTGAGTTGAAAAACTTCCTCCTAACATCTAACCTAAACCTCCCCTATTCACCCTCATAATCAGCTGTTTCCCCTCCTGTTTATATGCTCCCTTCAAATGTTGGAAGGCCAATGAGGTATCTCAGGAGCCTTTCTTCTCCAAGCTAAACAAGCCCAGCTGCCACAACCTTTCTTCATAGCAGAGGTGCTCCAGCCCTCTCATCAACTTACTGGCCTTCCTGTGGACCCACTCCAACAGCTCCACATCCTTCCTGTGCTGAGGGTCCCAGGCCTGGACACAGTAGTGCAGACGGGGCCTCATAAGAGCTGAGTAGAGGCATACAATCACCTCCCTGCTGGCCACCCCTTTTTTAATGCAGCCCAGAAAACAGCTGGCCTTCCAGACTGCAAGCGCACACTGCTGGCACATGTCCAGCTTCTCATCTACCAGGACCCCCAAGTCCTTCTCCACAGGGCTGCTGTCAAGGAGATCTTCCCCCAGTTTGTATAAATACCTGGGATTACCCCTACCCAAGTGCAGCACCCTGAACAGTGAAAAATATGCAGAATTGTTTTCCATTTTGACAAAAAAAAATTGAGAATAGGTTTTAAGATAGATTGCAAAAAAAAAAAAAAATTCATCAATTTTTTGTATACTTGTGACTCTATTTTCAGTCAGTGTAAATTGACTGAAAATGCTATTGCCAGAAAATTTTCAAATGGTATGTAGTAGAGTTGCAATCAGATATTCATTTCAAAAAATTGATTATTTCTCTTTACTGGAGTTTTGTAAGGCCTATCTTACCAAGAGAAACGTTCCTTGCTTCACAATCTCAATCTTACTCATTTCATCTCTTTTCTGCAGTACACACATTTGTGAACAACTGTTTTCAAGGATGAATCACAGAAAGAGTAAAATTTCAGTAAAAATCTCAAACAGCAATACCTACTCACTAGGTATTGCAACCCCTTCCAACGAATCATTGATGCAATAATTTCTCAATTAAAAGGCCAGATATCCCAGTAGATTTGTGTTCTTGTTGCTCTCTTTTTTTTTATCAATAAGAAAAATATATTAAAAATGAGTTTTGTTACTTACGTGCATTAAATATATTATCTATTTCATGTACAACCCGAGACAATTCCTCTTTACATAGTGCAACCCAGTCAATCCGAAACGTTGGACGCCTATACTTCGAAATCAGAAGTTGCCTTTGACACCCATTCTCTAAACTAAGAAGTTGTCTTGGCTTGATAAACTGAAGGCCTGGAGAATAGTCGTAAAGTTCAAACTTTACATCTGTTTCTCAAAGTCCCTATGGAACAAGACGATTTATTTGCATAGTGACTGTTAATCTTATAAAATACATAGCTGACATCATTTCAACTTTGTTTCTTTTGTTTTCTATTCTTTCTTGCCTTCATGACTAGCTGCACATCTGTATGAATAATTGCACAGTCCTTTCAATGGATAATTTTTTTGAGTCTGAGTCAATGGATAAAAGTTGAGACATGAAAACAGTTTGCTCTTGATTTCAGTGTAATTAGGATCCCATCCACGTATGAAGCAGAAACACACTGGAATTCCATAAAATAACATGGTGTGAGCAAAAATGCATACATGTGTTAGTGGTATTTGAGAGAAATTTGAAGAGGAATTATATAATTCATAGTATTTTCTGCTTTGTGACTCAAAGGAGCTTTGCATTACCTTTACAATGTTTGTATCATCTCTTAAGTTTAAATTTTAACAGTTTTTCAAAGAGAGGGAAAAAAAGAAGGTATTTAAAACAATTTGGATTGATAAAGGATGATGCTGTGAAAATACTCTGAAATATTTCCGTTCACAAATTTAATACAGACATGAATAATATGCCATGTAAGGATATTCTCATGGTATTATTCAGAGTGTGTTTAAAAGAAAACACCATCTTCTCCAGCTGTCATATATTCTACCCAGCTTTCTTCCCCTCTTAGATTTTTTTTCTACAACTTGCCAGAAATCAGCTTTCTGCACAGAGTAACCCAACAGGAGTTAGAAGTATTAGTTTCAGAAGTGATGTTTCCATCTGAAAAGTTCCTGTAATTAAAACAGTAATTAACTAGTTGAAAAAAAAGAAGCAAAAGATGAACAGATGAACTTTTCACTGTTGTCTCAACTCAGTTTACAGTGAGAAAAGGCTACTGTCATGAACTGTGTTCTTGCAATCTCAGTGCTGCCAAAACAGTTAACAGCCCGTTCTTTGTTTAGCAAAACCCTTGATTAACTAGATTAATATTAACAACCAGAGCCAATTATAAGTATTTATAATTAAATATATGGTCTTAAAATATACTTGAGTATATTCCATGAGAAAGTTTTAAGTTTTCACAACCTAGAAAAGCAATGGCAGGTTTATAGATTTGTAGTCATTACTGACTATTATTTTCTCTAAGATTGTGACGTCTTTGTATGTTGCTCTGAAAGTAATGCCTCCTATTTATTTCCGTATAACAAATTTCCATTATAACAGAGAGCACAATAACACTACTTGATAGAGTAAACTCTTAGTTACAATACAGTCACAACCATTAGTGTATTTGCATGGATGAGCATATCAAGACAATTTTCAATTCATGGTGTGACAGCTGTTTGTGGCCATCTCCAACATGGCTGGTTCTTTCACCATTGCTTTCACCACTGCCCCACCACCTCACTGTGCTCTGTGTGGTCTCCATCAACGTATACCAAGTGACAGTGAATGTCAAGAGGTGCCATTTTTTCTGCATGGAGGAGTTCAGTGACACAATTTTACTTCATCTGTGCTTTCATGTCAGACGTCATTTTGTCAAACTGCTCCTCTGCTGCTATCTGTCACACAGCAACAAAATGTACTGAAACATTGGTGGGAAGGTTCAACCTCTATTACCATATCAACAACATCTGTCTCTGACAGAGTGGGCCAACATCATAAAATAGGAGACATTACTTTCAGAGCATCTCTCATAGAAAAAGTTTGCTAAATTCCATTGTTATCATAGCGTTTCTCAGTTTTTTCCATAACAATTTGAAACTAAATGTGCTTGCCCATTGCCTGCCATCCAAAATATTATCTTTGGTTTTCTGTTATTATTTGCAAGAAAATATCCTACACTTACCTCTGGAAGCAAGAAAAGCCTAGAAGCTCCAAGAGTAGGAGAACAGAAAAGGGCCAATAGAAGTTTTTTGTTTAAAGCAAATCACTAAGGACGGTGTTTTCAATGACAGTAAGAAACTTTGGTGACTTCTTTTGTTAAATTGGTAAGTAATATAATTCTCAGAAACATATCATTGTATCATAGAATCTTATACAACAGACAGTATGAAATATCTCCTTATTTTTTCATTTAAAAGCAAAGTGTAGAAAAGGAAATCTCAGGGTGTGGTGGGAATTTAATTTTTTTTCCCAAAGCAAGGTAGAAATTAACCACATACATCGTACTGTTTATAAAAGATTAGAAGTTTTCCTCCTCTGAGCATTTAACATAGATTTATCTTGACCTGAACTCCCTTGTTTAAATACAGATTTGAAGGGAATGTTTTGGTGCACTCTGAGGTCAGTGTAACTCCCTTTGACATGACATAATATATCTACTTCAATCTGATAAAGATAGACAAACAGATTAATTTCTGTCAGCCAAAAGACATCTTTTAAGGAAAAGAAGAAACAAATTCAGGCAAGCATTAGCGCCACCGCCTGTAAACCCTGGGGGCACAAAAAATGAAAATGCTTCACTTAAAAATTCTAAAAAAACCTTTCAATTTTCCCTTCCGAACTATGCATGTAACTTTTGTCCTGAAAAATTAAGTGAGAGGGCTGCACAAGTTATCAATGTAATAATGACCTCCTTTGGCCTGATTCACTGCCCACTCACCCCAACCCTACCAACATAATAAGCCTGCCACCACTAATGTTATAAAGTAGTAATTGTGCCTAATTGGTAGGGAGGTGACAGACCATTCTGGTAATGTTGTGAAACTGTAAGAAAGGAGGAGTGAGAACATTCACAGACCCAGCAGTAATTATCCACTAATTTGGCCTGTTTGTGTGGGGACAGCTCATTATAGCCCTTAAGAAACCTCAGAATAAAGGGAGAAAGTAGGTAGGAGGTAAGGTTAAATAATTAGTGTTCAGCAGATTTTTTCCCCTTTAATTCAAAGAAGAGGATTAGGGAGGGAGAAATGTGATGAATGTAACAACTGGGAATGTTGTAATGTCATCTTCTAAGTGCATTTTGCATATTCAAGAGCAAACAAAAATAGTTTACAAGACACGGTGGAAAAAAAAAAAAAAAAAAGCATATTTCCGTAGTCCTCTGGTGGCAGGACAATACTTAGCAGTTTTAATTGTGTGATGCTAATTTTATGCACTTTAATTTTTTGCAGAAAACTTTGGATTGAAGTGGATTTCTTAGCTTCATGTCTTGATTATGTTGTAGTTTTACTGAATATCTGCTGTGATTTTACCACAGATTTAATTCTTTACATTTCTATTAAAAAATACATCTACATTTTTTCTATAATCTATTTTTTCTTCAATATAAAATAGCTAATGAAGTATGCTTGAGAGGCCACAACACAGATCTTATATTGGGTGTAGTTTGAGGAAAGGGAATCACTAATTTTCCCAGATTGCATATACTTTTTGTATACTTACTACCATTTCCTACTGAATTGGTTGGTGTCCGATTTTTTTTTAATTAAAAAAAAAAAGAAGGAATATTTATCCAACAGTCTTCAATTTTGTGGAGATATGTAGTTTTGTTATTGATGTCTTTATCAAAGTCATTCCTGAGACTGATCAACTGAAGAAACAAATGTGTTCTTTTTGCAAACTACTAAGTATTCTGAAAAGCTAATTATTTCCCAAATAGGAGGCTCTAAAAGTCTGAACCACTCTTCAGAAACAGAATCCCAAATGTTAACTAAAGAAAGATCAAGTGACTTATTACATGTTACTATATGTAATCAATACAGCACTGGAGTTGCATATTGGAGTATCCTGGAAAAATTTAAGACAAATCTGCATTAGGAAATGTTTCCTTACTTCCTGTCAAAATTTCCTTTTCCTGAGCTCTCCCATGTCTGCTACCATATTTCAGTTCCTCTTTCTTCTAACTGTCCTGTTTGACTTTGACATACTTGCTGATGAATAAATAAGTAAATAAATAAAAAGTCTGATTTAAATTATAAAAATAACTCAGAGCTATAGAAATAGATTATGCTTCACAGTCATCAATTTTACAGCACAGTCACCAATAAAAATATAATCTTCTATAAACAGTCTTACAAGGGAATTACTCTCAAAGGATCTAATCAGGACCTTACATTTTAATCTGAGGGTAGTATGTTTAATTGTAGTTCAGTCCCAATGCTGATTCAAATTAATATTTTTTGCATGTTTTCATTATTCTGAAGTTATGTGGACATGAATATTTTAGCATTTACTGTAGCGCACTGGTGCTTTGTAAAGTGATTTGAGCACAAGCAAAGAGGGCGTACAAAACTTCTGCAAGTGAGAGCTGAGCGCCATGCATCGCGTAAGTTTTGATTTTGTGTGGCACTTTCAAGCTACCTGCTTAAAACAGAGCATTTAGTGTTTGGCAGTTGTGAATAGGCTCTGGAGGCATCAGAGCTGCTTTGCTTCTCCAGCCTCTTGCTCCCATGTCAGGGCGCTTCCACCTTCAGCACCCTATAGCCTGCTTATCCTGTTACTGCACTGACGGTGCATCAAATCACCCCAGTCATTGCCTCTTTGCTTTTAACACCAGTGAGTACAGCGTTTGAATTTTCATTATTCCCTTTAAACACAGCCACCCGTTTTTAAGGAACTGAGCTGCTACCTCATTCCACATACATCACCAAACAGCCAACAGATGGTGATAATGTTCATTTTCTGTGTGTAGAGTAATGTCCCTCAGCAAGAGGCCTGGAGAGAAATGGGGACCAGACAAGAATACAGAGTTGTTTCTCTCTGTTCTTACTGCTGCCAAAGCATCGTCCTCTGAAATGGGACTGTACAGTTTAAGTACACTATATGCCACTGATTAAAATAACTTTCTACTATCAAATAAATTGCCTTGCTTGTGAGAACAGAAAGATTTCATATGATAGAACTTCAGTTATGAGATTTTCTTTACATGAACTTGAATCTGTTACCTGATTTTAAAATAGAGATTTTCTTGGTCTTATGTATTTTATATATATTATATAAAATATATATGTATCTCACTTTCTTATGTATTTTGCATAAGGATCTCCTTTTTCTCCTCCATACAGAAGTCGTATATATGACAAATGTACAGATAATGTAAAATGGATTATATATATACTGATTATAGTGGTATTTACTAAATATAGATGAATTAAAGAAAAAAAAATGTCATTATATATTATGGGCGAGCACAGGTGGGACATTCTTGAGCAGCTGAAGTTAAGGGAAAAAAAATCAGAGAACCTGGCTAGCTGTGCAATAAAGTGCTTTGCAAGGTAGTGAGTACGATAAGGGCAAAACAAAACTAACAGGGAAGAAAAGGATAAACTTTAAATAGAAAACAGAAATGCAGTTACTTTTTTTTTTATTTTAACACAGGTGTAGATATTTTATGACGGTCTATGAAACTTTTTACTGTATATGTTTTTCCCCAGCAAATCAAAATGTAGCTCAGTGTAAAAACAGTTGGCTGTAGAAACACACTGAAACATATTTACAAATATAGCAGAAAAAAAGAAATTTAGAAGAGCACAATGCTTTTGCTAGAACAGTCCTCTTTGTGAATCTTTGCTGAGTTTGTGTAAACTTCAATGGCCTGATGTACAACAAGGATCTGCTTCCTGTCAAAAGGGATACAAGGGCATACCACCCCTCCACAGTGTTTCTTCTTAAGTCTGAGGGAAAAAAGGAAATAAAAATCCTTTCATAGAGGGTAACTAAAAAATAAATGCAATGTTCTTAAAAGAAACATAAAGCAATTCAAAGTGAACAAAAATACAGACTTTATTTATTTTGTGGAAATAAACGGAGATTGAATGGCGAATTATTTTGTTATATTTGTAATATTTTCATTCATTTGCTACAGCAATGTTTATTTATCTTACTAAGGCCATTACGGAAAACAAAGGGATGTATAGGGCAGAAATCAGAGCTCTGAAGTGTTCCCTCATGGCTCCTGAGCAAAAACTCATACTAATATTTTACACCAACACTTCCCATCCATTTGGGTGGCCCTCCCCAGCTTTTATTGTACCACTGGGCTCTCATCAAAACTACTTATGTGGTTTTCTACTTGTAAAACAAGGTTTTTTGTTTGTTTGTTTTTTAAGTAGTTTACTAATTGTTTTCCTTTTCTTTGGAGCTTGTACTTAATGCCAAGTTTGCATAAAGAGATGCTGAGAAACAGAAAAGCCAGAAAACTGCAGTGGGATAATGTTCTCTCTGGAGAGCTTTCTGGTGATCGTTCCCTGTGAGTCTTAGGTATACTGCAGAAAGAAAAGAGCTAGGAAGTTTAGAGTCGATGTCATTGCCAGAAAATCAGCAGAGCTTTTATGCACCTAGCTGAATAGACCATAAGTGCTGTGAATGTTAGGGTTTCTCTTGAGAGTCTCTCTACAGATTTCTCTCCATTCGCCCACATAAAACAAGGCTCTGTTGTGGTCGATGTCTGAACTTTACGGACATATTGTAGGAAAACATGTGGTCAATATCATGGAGATTTCAGTTACTGAGACCATGAGTCATGAGTATTATAGGAAAATTCTGCATGGAAGGCCCAGTAGCATAGAAAACATGAAGTCATAGGTGACCACTTTAAAAATCATCGCAGAGAGTGAGACGATTTACATTTTACTCTACCTTTTCTTGGACTGTTCATTTCCCAGGCACAACAGGTTCTGCTAGAATATTACAGTTCTACTTAGAATGCAGTTTATATTCCACTTTGATCAGTTTATTTTCTTAATATGAATTTTTGTATACAGGATTTCCAAGTTGTTACAGTCAAATGTTTTTGACTATTCGACATAATCCTAATGCCCTAGTGTTCTGAAAGGGCCTTGAATTCCCCACAACACATTGAATCAGTGTAAACTGTAGCATTAACAGGCTGTTCTATAAAGGAGGATGATTACGATCCATCATGGCTGCTTGGCAGTTCAGCGCATTGAACTGAAAGAGGATATGAGCCAGGAGATAAACTTGGGCTTTCTTCTGGAAGCTCATTGATATTTCTGTATTTTCAATCTCTTTCTTAACTGGTTGAGAAAAATCTGCCTTCTAATAACATTTTTTTTATTATTTTGAACACTTAAAAAAAATCTTTTGTTCAAAAACATAATAAAACCTTCTAAAAACATTATTTTCTACAAGAAATATTTCTACAGGAAATTGCAAGAAAACTGTAGAAGCCTATTTCCTTTCTAGCTGTTTTAAAGCAAAGGTGACTCAATCACCTACAAAAAGTTTTTAAAATATCTCATATTGTTACTTACGACAAACACTACTTCAAGTAATAAATCAGAGAGGACGAATTGCACAATTCATCACAGATCAGAAGACTTCCAGAAAAAAAAAAAAAAAAAAAAGACATAACCCTATAATCTTCTAGAAGGTAAACTTCATCCAAATAGCAAGGATGGGCAAGATTTTGGAAACTGGAAAACTCTTACAAAGAGGAAAGTGTTTGAAGAATGTGTGAGTGAAATGTTGAAACGTACTGGTTATAACTGTTTAGGAAGGGCTGAGATAGAAGACAGGAAATTGAGATGTGGATACTGTGGCAATGAGTAAAAGGAAAAGCTTAAAACTTGTAAATATTTTTCTAATAGAAATACAAGTATATAGCAGTAAGCCATTACAAATCAAGATGATACAGCTCTCTATAGGACATATAAGGGATAAATATTCAGTAAATATTTCTGCTTTATGGAAGGAAAACCTAGATAATGTATTTTTATCAGACAAGGAATTGCTTTAAATTATAATGTAGAATGTGAAAGCTAGTGGAGAATGGGAAAGCCAAACATGATCTTTAAATAGAAAATCCATTTAACTTGTATTCAATTTTGAAGATCTTAGAAAATGAGAGAAAATAAGGAAATCTGGAAAGAAATCTAATCTTGTACTACCATCTAAGAAAGGATAAATGTTTTCATTTAAACATCATGAGACTTGTTGAGTACTATTCCCAGGACAAAATAGTGAAATATATAATGAGGGAAATAGAACAAAATTAATAACATATTAAGGAATGGCAATATGACAATCAATTTATGAAAAATAGATCTTGTAAAATTAATATTCTTGTTAATAATTTTTGCTAAAATGTATTTAACATTCTTAGAGCCTCTCACTGAATTACCCACTGAAAGAGTACATTATTAAGAAGCAAGCATGGGGTGTTGTCGTAGTTAAACATTAACAAACTGGTGTACTGCTAAGTATGAAAAATAATTGTGAACCAAGAAGTTTTTCCATTTTATTTTTTGTGAGAGCACAAGTATTGAGTGTTGTTCCACTGATATTTAATGTTTTATTGACAGTAGAGGGATGAAAATGCATTATCATTAGTGATTGGATTTGCTGATGGCTGAAAGGCTGGGAAAATTTTAAGTAAAGAAAATGACAATGGCCAATGTTCATGTCTTGATAGATAGAAATAGTGTTTTCTACAGCCAACGGTAGAACCCACAGCACTTAAAAGATCTTGTTCTTGGGAAGTTGCAGTTGCTGTTAGCTATAGATTACTGTCTCAAAGGAAATAAAAAGTTTGCATTGCTCTAACCCTCTCTGTTTCTTTGTTGGACTGGCCGTAAGCTTGATTCCTAAATTTGTTATGAACTACTTCATTGCATTAGCTTCAGTTACTGCAAGCACAATTTAAAGCAAAAAAATATATTTTAAAAAACAAGAGTTAAAAGAGCCACGCAAATTGAAACAGTGCTATCAAATAGAGTAGGGAAAATTTAATTGTATGTTTTTGTTTTTCCAGGTGTTAAAACTGTATTAATCTGATGAATGAATTTGAATTCTAGTAACTAATCAGATGCATCAGACTAAATATTAATAAGTACTGTTTCTTACTGAAAATTCCAATTAAAAATAGTAATTTTTAGCTAAATGTGAACTAAGCACAGGAATATTACTTGCAAATATAGAATAATATATTTCTTTTCTTTCTGTCTTCAGAATGTTCATTGTCACTTTCACACATAATAATTCAGTAACTTTAAATCCAGTGAGGCTTTGTGGATAGGAAAAAATGATTCAATGCCTATTCAACACTCAGCAGTACAAAATAAAACTAGAGCAGTCAGATAAAACATGATACTGCTTTAGATGCAAAGCCAGTGATCCAAACGATCGTAGATCTTTATCCAAAACTATTTAAAACAAACAAACAAAGAACAACAACAACCAAAATCCTCCTGGTAGAAAGAATAGAAAGAAAAAGAATGGAAACTTAGAGAAAAGAAGGGGGAAAAAGAGTGGAGGGAAGGTGTAAGGATGGAAGAGAAGGGAGGAGAAGGGGGGGAAGGGGGAAGGGAAGACCTTTAACTACTAATTTTCAGATTTTTTTGTCTTAATTCACACAAGAAGTACCTACATATGTATGTTTGATTCTGTTTGGAATTACTGCAGCCAGGTTCTTTAGGTTATATTTAATTACCTCTGTAACTACATTCCAATGAAAAGACTTGAGAACATTGTCCCCTGCAGCTTCTGGTAAGCAGGAGCCTATTACATAAACATATAGCAGGCATACTACATTTACTAATATATAATTATCATCCCTCAGCACATCGATTGACATGTAATAAGTATGTTCATGGAAAACTGCAGTTTTAGGAGGTGTGACTGTATCACTTTCTGCCTCATTTAGCCATCTGCAGTCATGTGAACACTTTCAATACAAATTCAGTATTCACCATCTTGGTTTGCACAGGCATCGAAGCTGAGACATGCAGCCCCTAAATATTCAGGAGAAAATCAAAGTGGAATATTTTCAATACTTCTTTTATCTACCTTTACTTACCTCACTTACTACCTCCCCTTGCTCTTTTCAATTGTTGGTAAGTAACTGTAGCAAAATAAATGTATTAGGTTTATTACAACGAATCATTTTGTGTCATCTAAGTAAAATGAAGCAATACTGAAGAATGCTGGAATACTGGGCCAAACACAGTTCAGAAGAAGGATACGTGGGGATCTGAAAATGAATTGAACTAGTACGAAGTATTTTGTGTAAAATATTCATGCTGATGAGATACTCTGCATTTCAATGCGCTCAAGCATTTTGCCTCACTAAAAATACTGCATTCAGAGGCGCCTCAGGGACAGTATTCCCATCAGATATTCACAATCAACTGGAACAAGTACTGGTAAAATTTCCATCAATTTCCCACCTTCTGGAAGCTGTTCCATCATTCTGGACTTCCTACATTGGTCCTCTCTACTTTGACATAAGATAAGCTCACTGTACTGATATGTGGTCTTATGAATCAAATTTTTTTTTCAGGAAAGACTGAAACTTGCACTAACATGTTTATTTTCAGTTTCAGATCTCTCAAATTTGCTGTTTCAAACACTATTTTCTGAAACTATCATTTTTTTCTATTTTTTTTAAGTAGTGTTGAAATGGCTTTGAATAGAATCTTTTACACACAGTGGTTCATTGATTTTTCCACTCATTTACAATAACCAAACAGACAGGAACAATGGTTTAACTGGAAATTCAGTTCTTCTGAATTTCTTCTTAGCAAATGACCAGAGAGCAATGAAATCCTTGGTTAAGAAAATGAGAAAATGAAAATAAACTATCTCAGATATATACTACCTTCTGAATGTCAGAGTTGCAACATTAAAAAAAACCTCGGAGTTCAGACAAGGTTTTCCTAATTTGTAGCACTTAAAGGAGAACGAACAGATTTCTCATACTCCACTCAGTTTTCATTAATGTAATGACTCACGGAAATGGAAATATAACCAATGTGTTTAAAGATATGAAACTATAATTAGTCTACCTTGGGTAAATTAAAATAGCTCTGCCAGGAAGTTAAGCAGAGAGATTGGATAATTAGTAAATGGACAATTTGAGTTGTTGCTTATCTGTATGAAATGTTAATAATATTAAATACCAAATTGAAATACATTTTAGAAGTATTTCTAGTTAATGTATGCATTATATGTGTCTATTATAACTAATACATTAGTTGACAAACATGTGTTTAAAATTTCTGCTAAAAATACAGGTCATTCTATTCATATTTTCTATTATTATGGGAACATGCCCAGGTTTTTTGTATATCTTCTTACATTTAACTTTACAACCTGTTTCCCTGCATATGTGGCTTCTTTCAGACTCATTCATGTTGTAAAAAACAGTTCAATCCTTGCACAGGAAAATCCTGAATTTTCAGAAAATAGCTTATTTTATCAAGCATCAGTTGTGCATCAGTGTTCATACTGTGCTACTACTGTTTGAAGAAAAAAATGTTATTAGAAATATAGGGGAAAAAAGAAGATATTTTCCTTCTAAAATCCTGTGTTTTCTTTTCCCAAAAACGTTCTTTTCCCCTATGCACTTTCTTTTCTTTTTGTTAATGTTTATTATACATCACAGCAACTGTTCTTATAGTTTCAAATAGGATTTCATCCTTTGGATTTAGATGCTTTAATTTTGTGTCCCACCTGAGAATTCCATCATTAAGCTGTTAACCCAGAATCTTTCACAACTAGTTAAACAATGTTTATAACAGCTGTATCTCATGCAGGTCAAATGATGTTATTCAAGTTTGGATGCCACTCTCTGAACAGACTTCCTATCCTAATTTTAATAAAATATTAATAAAGCATAAAATCTGACCATTAAAACTAACTTTTTATTTCCTAAACAGAACTAGGGCTTTAACAATGTAGTTAAAGTTGTAGGTAACTGTTTCGCTCCAATTTATAGGAGGGAGATGAGGTTCTTTTAATATCTAATACATATACCTGGTGTGAGATTAAGAAACAACGGTTCATATGTTGTTCCAACCAGTTTATTAAAAAAAAACTAATCAGGAAGACGGGGAAGGGAAGGAGGGCGACAGAAAAAATAGGAAAGATGCAAGAATTGCATAAAGTGGGGATAGTCGACACCAGGATCCAGCAGAAGTCCTGTTGCACGACGTTCGAAGGTCCGAAGCAGAAGCAGCGGGGGGCGGGGAGCCGCAGCGTGGCGGCCTTGGGCAGCAGGCAGGAAGCGGAGGAAGGCGCGGAGCCAATCCTAGAGGAAGCAGCAGCGCTGAGGCAGCAGGCGCAGGAGAGTTCGTCAGCATGCTGGTGGCACTTCGTGAGGAATCTGATAGCCAGGAATGCTATGCTCTGCTTCATGAGGAATCTGTTGCCAGAAAACCTCGATCTGCTTCATGAGGAATGTGTTGCCAGAAACCTGTCCTCGTGGTTTTTCGGTTCCTCGTTTATCCTCCTTGTTCTCCTGCTTACAAGGAAGAGACTTGAGCAGGAGTCACTGAGTACCCCCTGAGATGGCCATCATCCTGAGGTAAGTCCACACAAAGGAGCACTTCACAGCTATTTAGCTGCAGCTCATCTCTCTCTCCTTGCCCCTGGCCTTGTCCATCTTGTCCCCCAGAGGATTTCACAATCCTTGCCCAGGACTTGCCTGGACTTGAACAAGTCCATCTGTGTCCCCAGCAAGCTTTGAGACACAGAATAATCTCTTAAAGTAACTCAAACTCTGGTTGAGAGAACACGTTAACTTTAGCTGTGTGTAGAAAAACTATTTGACTATTTTGGATAAATAGTGCTTATTTTGGTATTAAGCACCACCTCAGAAAGAACATTAAGACTTCTGTCCATATCCTTGATCAAAACAAGAGTATTTCCAGTGTCTTATAGGGATATACCTTGGTTATGCAATCTTAAAGTGTATCATTTTGAGTATTTTAGACTTTTTTGAAGCATCTTCCAAAATTTATTGCAGAAATATTTATTTATATTGGCTAGAGTAATCATGTCACTGTAATATGTATTGTAAGAGCTAAACTACAGTAGTGTTTCATACACCAATATAACAATTTTTTAATTAAAGTGAAGTTAAGACAGGCTGGCCAGAAGTAAAGCCCTATTTAAGCAGAAATATATGTATAGTAAATCATCCTTTTCATTTATTATTCATGTGAAATAGTAAATTATTCTATTACTAATTTGTGTTCAATTTATATTCTAAAAGATCAATGATAGGAGCAAAGGAGCAACTACAGGAAGTGGGTCCTACTATTTCCTATGGCCATTTCTTTATCCATAGTGCTGATTTAATTTGGAAAAAAAAAATTTGACTCAGATATTATATTAAATCTTAAATCCAATTACATGTAAAATTTTGGCCCAGATTCAAATTTAGCCTAACTCTAGTGAAATCAATCAACAGTGAATTTGTCCTACTATAATAAATGCAGAAGGAAGAGATGCTGGGAATGTAAACCAGCCAGAATCTTTAGAAGAGAGACAAAATGAAAAGTGGCAAATGCTAGGCTATGCTTTCCTCTGGCAAATAGATCCGTAAGAAATTTAACTGCCAGTAAAGTGTCAAAGGTCTGTAACTACTACCATAAGGAGGATATGGCTTTTGGACTTCACTGTTTCTCCCAGGAACATACTATCCCTCTTCCTGTTCTTCTGTTAACTCAACCGCTGAAGACGCCTTTTCTCCAAATATTAAGAGAACTGGATGATTTCAGTCATACGAGTTTCCAAGTCTGACTCTAAACTTGGCTATAGGCTGTGACTTACAAAATTGAAAAAGACCTCTATGATCATCTAGTCCAACCATCCACCTATCATCAATACTGTCTGCTAACCATGTCTTTCAGTACCTATCACTGGTTAGGCAGCAGAAGAGGCCAATCCCCAGTTTGCACAGGGGTATTCAAACAGGGAGGGTGAACAGGGCATGCAGACTGTCATTCCCCCCACAGGAGACAGAGCATGGCTATATTCATGGTCTCTGGGAGGCAGCTGATACGTGTATCAGTTGATAGGTATGTATCAGCTGCCCCAGAGACAACTGATCTAGCCATGGTCTCCAGTAGGCAGAAATCCCTTGCCACTGTCAACATATTACTTGGGGCTGACTACTTATTGAAAAAGTACGTTCAGACTACATTTGAATGAGATTTCTGAAATTCAGAATTTTACAAAGGCCCAAAAAGCCACTTTGTGAAGACCACATTTCATTCTCGACATCACTTCTATGTATCACATTTCAGCAAAGTCTTTAAAAAAATA
>NW_026294758.1:16530000-16590000 GCF_026119805.1 Tympanuchus pallidicinctus
TCTCATAGTAGTCAGTTATGTCTGAGCTATTTTTTAAATGTATTTTAAATTAAAAATTAATCATGCTATAAAAATGACTACTTCAGTGCCTGTTCTTGCTTGTATCATATTTTTTTCATACCTAATTAAGAGAGAAAAGTGTGATTGTTAATGTCATATAAATTTTTGTGGTAACAGGGGCCTTCAGAATAAGCATTTCTAAAGCATTTAAATTTGCACTCTACTTAAGTTCAGTGCCACTGTCTCAATTTAGACCAGTTCAGGCTCTGGCTCACAGCTAACTCTCCTTGCAAAGAGTCTACTTGGAAGAGTTCAGAGAGGTCCTGAAAATATCGGTAATTGGTAGATCTGCAGTCAGGGCAGCACTGCTGTGAAAATCGCAGGCAGTGACATTCAGCCCTTGACCTGAGTAGCTTCCCAGTTCTGAGATGAGAAGCCTCAAGGTGTATTTCCCTTTACTTATAGCTTCCAGTGGCAGAGACATACCAATACTCACAAATTCTAAGAATGGTGTAATCTACGTTCCAGCAGTATCTAACAGTACTTGTGTTCTCTTTTTTACAGTTTAGCACTGTGATGCAGTAAGAGACAGGGATGGTGCTGTAGTACTGTGGTTTGGTTACTAGGGTGGGACGTAAGCAGAATCACATTACTCATCAGGTCTGCAAAATCCTCAGCATGACAAAGGCATGTAATACAATTTCTTGTACTTTAACAACCAAAGGGTACATGCTCAACACATTGAGGCACCTTGATACTATTAAAACAGTGGCCATAGAAGAGCCAAAAATAGAGTCTTCAAGTTCAGCATTAAGCCTTGGTCTTAGTTACAGGTGTAATATATTTTACCTGGAGTAGAATTTGACAGATGATCCATTTTGGTGAAGTGCAGCACTTCATAAAAAAAAAAAAAATCCACTTTTTTATTATAGCACTTTCCCTAATGTGGCCTGGGCATGTTAAAGGCCAGGGCTAATTCAGCTGTCCTTGTTGTTTTCCATGGGCAGTTACTCAGCATACAAGGTATGCTACATAGAAAGGTTACCCTGGGTTTCTTCACTGCTGGATATAAATGTACATTGTAATGCACTGAATAGGCTAATTAGGAATTAAACATTCCTTTAAAATCATTTTAAACTCAAATTATGCTGACAACTGATTTTTTTTTTAGCTCTTTCTTTAATAGTTGTGTTAGACATTGAAGAGCTGTACTCCAAGTCTTGACACATTGTTCTGACTTATGCTCAATAGCAAAACATGGCTCTAGGGAATAGTTTTGAACCAAAGTACCTACTTGTGACAGGTGAACTCCAGCTCTCCCAGTTTTTAACTACAAGACCAGTATTCTTTTCCAGAGTTTTCAACCCCTTCCCCCACCCTTTTCCCTGTAAATTCTACAGACACCCCCCCTCCCCCCAGGAGTTCAGCTCAGTAATAGAAAAGGTGACAACCTTACATCTAGCACATTTTTTTCTGCACTTTGCTAGATGTGAATTAACTGACAAAATTATCAAAAGAATTTTGAGCAGTGGTGCTAAGTGAGTGCCAGATGAAAAGCAGAGGTTAAATGGGTAAATAAAAACTGGTTGTATGGCCGCCTCCTCTAATCCTATATACAGTATTTCAGATGAAGATTAAAAGCATCAGCTGAAAACATTCTTGATGTCAGTGAAGTAAAAACATGTCAGCAGCATTTCCTTTTGTGTATATTGTCTCACACACAAGAAAGGATGGATTGAATTCATTTCTCAAACAGGACAAGATCTTCCATCTGACCTTACTATGTGTTTCTCTGGAGTGCATACTCAGTTTTCTGTCTGAACCAAAATGAGTGTGGAGAACAGCAAATACAAAGCAGCTCTGCAGTGTGGTTACCAAATCATTTTAATAAGAAGGAGGTATTTATTGTTTTCCCACAGTTATATCTTAATTCTAACAGTCATTAGCACACACTAGATTCCTTTGTTAAGGCAATCCGTGTAAGCGGAGGCGTGAACTAATGAGGGGCTTTATGCGTTCCAGCGCAGTTGGCAGCAGAGATGAAGTAGCATTACAGTATATCAGAGAGATTTATACTGAGAATTCTTAATAGAAAGATTTTTGGGAACTCAGCTGTCATCTCCTTATAAATAATTAAAATTACAAATCATGATTGTTATAATTCAAGCAATTTTGCTTTCTGTCAGCATCCGCAGTATAGCCATGGTTATTCTTCCTTTGTTGCAATTTACATGGCTTTTTGTCATCCCAGAATATTTGCCCTTTGTCCCTGCAGACTGTTCAGAACTCAGAACCCATAGTATTCTCTGCTTTTGTGGAGGCAGAACTTTTGAAGACCTAAACCTGCTCATGCTGACCATAATGGTGATGTCATCAAGTAAAGCATATTTTTAAAAATACATGTTTTGACATAGTGCATTCTGTGGTGCCATGTTAATGCCCCCTTGCCTTCAGTTCAAAAAACATAAACAAAAGTTTGAAATGTTCCATTTCCAAATTGTGTGTATCTTCATCTGTCTCTAAATATTAAAACTGAATTTTAAAGCCATGCAGACTCACTTGCCGCAAATGTGCTGGCCTGCAAAGATACCATTTAAGTCAGATTAGATAGGAGTCATCAAATGATAATTCTTCAGCAATAGTGGCACACCGTAACACGTTCATGAATTTTATTTTTTCTGACTATTTAATTAATATGACCAAGCGTGACTAATAAGACTAGGGAGAGTTTTCAGATCTGCCTGGCTAATCTGGGAAGTTCCACAGGTAAGCTATGCCTCTTTGGGTAACTCGGCCCCAGTTTTTCACAGATATATAGGCCAACAGTGAAATAGCTTGTTCTTACATGTCAAAAGATAAAAGTAATGTGATATCTTCCTCTTACAGTGAAGGTGTGTACTAGTGCACCTAGCCCAATTAAAACCATAATTATCTCTGATAAAATAGTTATACTAAGCCACATCTGATCTTCAAAATCATCTCATGGGTCTAGGTAGCAATGACTTAGAGTGGCTTTAGCTCCCCAGAGCTTTGTGCATTTTTTATATTTTTATAACTGTAGTCATATTAAAAGGTTATCAGCAAAGTAAGATTATTAGAGATAATAATATCCAGTGGCAAGCAACAGTGAGCCAATAAATTAATGTTTATAATAAAGGAAAATGTGGAAACATTTCTTTTCCATCTTACATTGGCCAGGAATGATAGTAATAATGTTAATAGCATTAGCAATAATAGTAATAATAATAAAAGAAGCAACAATAACAATAATAATAAAAAACTTTAAGCAACTAAATTTCTAGCCCTCTACCATGCTTTTTATACACAAGAAATTATAATTTTGAACAATTTTGGTTTGGTTTGGTTTTTTGTTTTGTATTGTTGGTTTTACCAAATCCAGGATGAATAACAATCCTGTCTAACACTTTCATTATTTGAAGACTGTCAGAATTTGGATTTTGACTTCTGTTTTATAATTAACATCATCTCATGCAAAAGACTTAACTCACAGCACACAAATTACTTCTGGATTAACATTGGTATGTCTGATGAAGCAGACACAGAACAAATTGATAAACCATTGTAAATAAGGAAATATGATATTTCTCACACACTCATGACATCACACACTGTGTGAATTGTACATGAAGCACTGGGCATTGAACTAGTGAATGTGTCATCTGGAATGCATATTTTTTTTTTTTTAAATAATCCGAGCAACCAGTTCAGCACTTTAACAGTGTAAAAGACTGCCAAAGTTGACAAGGGTCTGCCAGATCTTTAAAACTTCTTTTTTTTTTTCTACTTCCAGTTATGAGTTTATAAACTGAAAGCTAAAAACTGCCCATGGGTAAAAACAAGGTGAAAAATCAAAAATAAAGACACCTAACAGCCAATATTTTTTTGTATGTTTCCACCAGTGAAATGCCTCACAGTGATATGTGATCTTGAAGTTGGCACTGTGTGTAATACAGTCTTAGTATGGGTAGGCAAGTTGAGGACAGAGAAATAAGCCAGAATTTAAAATGTTCCTGCCTTTTTTTCCCTACTTAAGCCTATTAAATATTAAATGTCATATGCCCATGTTTGGTGTTTATAGCTGTTGGCTAAGTTGCTGTTGTATGAAAATCTTTCTTTCTGCTGCTATTAGTTGCAAGCAGGTTAAATGAGATGCATCAAAATGTGTTGCTGCTCTACTTGGAACCTGGGTGGTGCAGAAAACAACAGCACAAAGGAAGAGAATGCTTATCAAGAGAAAGTTTACTTTCGGCGTTAAGAATTAATTTAGCCGAATTGGTGAGTGAAAGTGGTAAACACAATCCCCCTCACTGTTGTTTGTCAGGGTGTATTATATCACCCTGGATTGCTTTGTCAATAATCTGCCTGGCCTGCAAGTGAGAAATCTAAGATTGCCAGGATGAGTGACAGGCTGGAGATAGCTGATAATTCTAAGGAATTGGAGGTGTAAAATCTTTAAGGACCATGTCTACAGTATAAATGCCAGGGTATCTCCACATCACTCTGTACTTACAAAGGCAACAGCATTGTTAATGGCAGCCTGTCTGTCCATCAAGTTTGCTACAGGAGGATTTATCCCTCTTTCACTCCTTATCTGCCGTTGCTGTGTTTATTTCTAAACCAGCTGCAGAATAAATTGCCTCTTGTCTTCACCTCCTACACTGAGTACAATGATATGTTCTGTAAAGCCTTAAACCATCGCATTTTTCAAGCTTTTTTTTTTTTTCAGAACAGTAACTTCTAATTTTTTTTTTTTTTGTATATGAGTACCTGCAGGTCTTTCCATTTTAGGAACTGTAAACATAAATTGTTTGGTTCTGGTGGGGTTTTCTGTTTGTTTTGTGCATTTTTTTCCCCTTTTTACTTTACTACTTTCAAGATTCATAAATCTGTTCTGTATTGCTAAGGTGTTTGAAATACGGAAGGGAAGACATAATGGAACTGGCTCAGCTGATTAATATGATGTGGATGCAATATGGCAAATATGGATCTTTTGTACAACACAAAATATATTCTGAAAAGTGACTATAAAGATATCATGACATTTCATGTTTGCTGCATCTCAGTGACTTCCCTCTCAAGTAGGTACTTTGTAAATAAAACAAATATTTTTTTAGCTGTCAGTGTTGCAAAGAAAATCTGAAAGTCAAGTTACATAGCTGGTGGGCGCATAATCATATTAATGGTCCCAGATCCAGCTAATTAGTTTATTGATTATAGCACAAGAGAGAATGTTAACATGCTCTCTCTTGCAGTAAAAAAGTGCAGAAAATGCAGCTATATTATTGTAAGTCTAAGGGCAGATTTCTTGAGTAAGATGTCATTTACAAAATCCTTTTTTCAGTAGCAGTTAGCATGCACATGGACCTAGACAGTTCAGATTGACTTAATATTTCAATAAAATAAACTATATTTTTTAAAGAAAGTCACTAATTGGAAATGCTTGGTTACATTATTTTGCTCTTTATATATTACTATTTGTTCATACATATGAGTCTTTCTGTGCATTATTCCAAGTTGGGATCAAAATCAAAAATAAAAGTACCAAAACACCAATAACAGGTTACTGTAAAAAAAAATCTAGTATGGTGTGAAGCAACGATTAGACAACATTTTATAAAGAATTTTGTTAGCATATTTCCAGTTGATATTCAGCGAATCACAGTACTTTGTTTAAAAATCTATGAGACAATAAATGATAGATTCTCAGAAAAAATAGAAGTTGGCAATCCACTGCACTGCAGTGAGAATATTATGTTTATTTTTTACATCTATTTGGCTAAGCTATGCTAAGTAATCATGAATGACCTGTCTTCCTTCTTAATCCTAATGCTTCCACAGAAGCTGCAGACATTATCCTGCTGCATTTTTTCAACAAATGAAAAACTGTGTATGTCAGTAAATTCCTTATTTACCAGTTCTCGGAACAAGACTAAGAGTTACTTGATAATTACTGAATACTGCAGCCAAAATCTTATTTGACAAACATGTATTCAGAGGTGGGATATTTTATTTCCTCTGATGTTCTGATGTTCATTACAGAATTCCACGTTTAGAATTTATTTCTGGGAAGACAGAAGGGTCATACTTTCACTGGATGCCACATGAGGCAACAGATTCATGAACCTCTTGAGCCAGTTTAGGTTATCACAAAAAGCAGCCCTGTCCTCCTGTTGATCCTTACTAATGAGCCTTCACAATGTAGATTTTTCCATGGATATTCTGCAGTCCTGGAGAGAACAGAATTGCAAAAATGACATGAATCACACTAGTTATTATTAAAAATATCAATAATGCAGCAGTAATAGCAAAAATAATAGTTGTCGGTTGCAACGCTATTCTTTACATGCTTCATTTTCACTCAGAACACCTCCCTAGTCATGTTCAGCAATGGTCACAAACGTCCACAGACTGGCCAAAGGAAGTAGATTGCAGGTCAGCTAGAGAGAAGGTCAGAGGAGAAGCTGTTTATTTTCACAGTGTTCTCAGTTTACACCAGTTTAAAGTGCTACATACCAGTATATTCACATCTCACTTATCTATTCCCATTATAGTAGGTGATACCATGGTAGATAGAGTGGAAATAGCTATCTTTCATATTTCTATTTTATGGGGATATGAGATACATGTTAACCCAAGGACAGTGTACTCAAAGGCCTGTCTTGGAAAATGTTAAACATCATTGCTTGGTTTCGTACCCCTTCAATCATTTATTCACTGTCCATACGGTGATCCATTGATGACATCTCAGCATAAAGAAACACCATCTAGTTAGCCCTTACTGAAAAGCATGTCGAAAGGCAGGAGTACTGAATTTATGAATCATACTCAAAATGCAACAGATACTGCTTCTGAAAAAGTTTTTATTCACAACAGCCCAAGCTATTTACTTGTAGCAGTGGTTTAAACATTGCTTTAGAAGAGTAGGTCTCTTTCAGAATTCAGGCTGGAAGAAAACATAGAATCACCATAAAAAGAGAACTATTTCTATCTAGGATAAATTTGTATGTATTGGCTTAAGGCTGTACCTTTAAGAGAATTTGCAGGCATATATAAAATAATATTTAAAATACTTGTCATTTCTCTACTCAAGAAAATAGGCACAGTTACCAGGGCAAAAGTTGTTTGTTTTTTTTTTAAATAGATCAGATTTTATTTATATTGGCCCTTGAAAAGTCAACAGCTTATTTGCTGTCACCCTCTTTTTATGCAGAATAATTTTCAATCTCTTTTTTTTTTCTTTTTCTTTTGTAATAGCCATTTAATCTCATCTTGAACAAGCTTTCCTGTATTGTTCAACTGCTCTGCCTGGTCTCAACAAAGCCATTCAGCCATGTTCCTTACTTGTAACTCTTCAATATAACTTTTCCTTGCCATTTCCTCTACTTGGCTATTGCACTTACCCTCCATCTGTCTCTCTGCAGAGGTTTGTGCATTGTGCAGCAGCTGATACTCTTTTTCTTTAGAGGATGTATTTGTTACCTCTGCTGTGTGCCAGGACCTCCTCTTGATGGTGTGCCAATGACTGTAAGTCACAATTCTCAAATGCAAAGCTGTCTTGTCTTCAGATTACATCTCCTGCCTCTTCCCCCCACTCATGATGCACTCTGTAAGACATGAAGTGAACTGCTCACAGGAGTCACTGAAGTTAGACATGAGACCTTCCCCAAAAGTTTTAAAATCTTTGATTCAAAATGTAGGATTCATAATCATATCTATTAAAAATGATATATTTTATATTCCTGTTCAGTGTATCTCCCACTGCTATAACACTGGGGGGCTGGGAGGTGGGCAGCAGCTCTGTGTCATTTATTATTATTAGGTCAAATTATTACTTGTATTTTATCTAACTTCTTATGAAAGACATGATCATTAATCGTTTCTTCATGAGAAAGAACCTGCAAAGAGAATTCCCAAAAGAAAAACTATCTGACAGAGACTCATTGGGGTATTAGCTTAGGAGCTCCTGGTAATACTGGGGATGTTTTTGTCTCAACAGAAATGTTGAGGAACAATCTCAGAATCATACAGGATCATGCACAGACACTAAAACTCCCTAACATCCTGCACTGTTTTTAGGTGAGCACTAAGAGGTAGAAGGTATTTATAAATCATATTATTTTCTCCTCTATGCCTGGGAACGCAGAAAGAATGGCATACACCTGAAGTTTTCATGGAATTTGAGCTATACACACAAGCCTCCCCATGTTAGATAATGCTTTAGAGAAGATACATGCACATGATTTTCCCTGCATGTGGATCTGTAGGAAATATTTTTGATCCATGTTTTCATTTCAGTCAAAGTTTAATGGATTACAGTGTTCAAGGAAAACTGCAAAAATGGCAACTATAAGGTTTATAGAAAGAAAGATGATGATCATTTAGATAAAATTTCTGTATAACTGTTTTTATGTGAAATAAATTCCACTAGCTGAGTAAGTCTTTTGTGAGACATTTGACTCCAAAGCATAACACCTATCATCAGTCTGAAGAAGGGGGGCTGCAGATGAGGGCATTTATACGTAGCTGAGATCCAGATACAAGATGGATTTGAAGTGACACATCTTTGAGCAGGCAAGCTATTAACAAGATTGTTCTTTGTCGAGGACATTCAATAACCAGATTGTCTATAACAAGATAATCTCACATGAGAGATAAACTCAGCGTTCGTGCTGTGATGAAACAGTCTAGAAAAGTAATAAAATACAGAGGAAAACTGTGAACAGATCGGTGTGGGAGTGTACAATAAAAGTGGATTATGGCCCACTCTCTACCTGAGTTTTTCTCTCTTGCTTATTGCCCAACCTCATTCAGAGGGCAGCCATTAATTACCTAAGCAGAAAGATCTAACTTCACCAAGCACAATGGACCAGTCCCTTGTACTCCCTGATGCCTCACAACTTGAACTGTAGACACAGGTTCTGATGATACCAGCACAGAGGATGGGGAGCAAGAGTGGCTCCAGTGATGTTAGGATCTGACTTCAGATAACAACTTCTTTCGTCCTCACTGGAAATCTGTGTTTATTTTTGTTAAGATTTGACCAATTTGGAGGGGAATTTATTAAATAATATTTGGAGATGTAAAGTAAAGCTAGGTTTGCAAGACAATCAAACTTCAAGATTGTATCAAATCTTTAATGGGCAAAAACATGCCTTTGAATTCTATATGTGTTCCCAAGCAGAATAATTTGTCACTGCTGAAGCTAATTCTTTGTGATATCACTATAACTACATCTGCATCATATTGTCACACTAATAATTTCAAGAGCTACATGTGTACATGTGTATATGTTATTGCAGGAGCTCCTATAATGGAAGATAACTGTAAGGAAATACTGAGGAAGGAGGGGACCTAACAACTGCTCCATAGATTAGCATTCTGTGACTTCTCTAAAAAAGATATACAATTTTCTGTGTCCCAAAGGTGGTCAGTACCTTATGCTTTGAAAGGAAATGGAATCTAAAATTGTTGTAATGCAGAGAATGTTTATGTCTTTAGATTTCATTATCAAAGCATCTTAAAAGCATTAAGAAAATTAATCATTAGAAAAGCCAAAAGCGATAGTTAAACATTATTTCCATGACAGGCAAAATTCAAGTATCTTGCCAAAGGCTGTGGAAGGAGTCAGTGTTAATACCAGAGTTACGGAATTCAGAATTTCCTATCTCCCCAACTGTCTTCCTCTTTTTCTATAAGGATCTGAATTGTATTCATTAATTCAAGAGGTAGTCAGTTTGACATAAGCATGAATATCGCTATTTGTACTTTTATTCCAATGATACTCTTTGTAGAAAGAATCCCTTAGAAATCAGTATGTGCCACAATAATATCCTGTAGCAGGGAATGCCACAAATGAATGATGTCTTTTTATAAGTGAGTCAGCATGCAAGTAATAAGGAGCTATCACTTACTTCTTTGTATGAATGCTCTTTTTTATTCCAAGCAACATATTTTTTACATTACTTGAATTCAACTGCATTGAAAAAATATTTTTTCTACCTTTCAAATCACACATCAGTAGTTCTCCCTGTTTTCTGATATATTTATATGTATTTACATACTTACCTATCTATATTTATATAAACATACTTTTGCTAAAAATGAGAATGATTGCCATGGCTCTGGTCAGCATTATGGCACAGAATGCTTAACGAGAGTAGTATATGTTGAGAAAAAATTGTGATAAAATTTATTTAGGAGTACTCAGACACCTTAACCCATTTTCCTCTAACTTTTTGTTTGACTGTTTGTATGCATATGCTTATTCAAGGTTTAAATTCAGTGCTTGAGCAGGATGACTTGAGAGGGGAGGAGGAGGAAGGATTTTCCCTTTTGGTAAGGCATGTAGCTGTGCATACTTCCTTGTAGTCCTTCCTGCAGAATGTGCCTCAAAAGGAGGATGGAAACATCAAAGAAAAGGCAAAGCTGACCAGTTACAAGGAAGAAAAACCAACAGTGATAATGACATTAAACAGAGAGAGAGAAATTTCAAGGTAGAAAAATTATTGAGCTGGAAAATGCTGTTTTGATGAAATTCAAATGTTCTCTGGAAGGATACAGATTTTGCTGTATTTTCTGACAGCAATCCGGCAGGACTGCTGCCAGTTCACCCACCTCCCTAACAGCTTGCCTGGCAGCCCCAGGAGACCCAGCTCGCCTCAGGGCTCCCAGCACTTCCCAGCGCCCGCTGCAGATGAGAGAGGCTTGCAGGGCACTGCCAAGCACCCAGTTGTATGGCAGAGAGCCTTGGAGGAGACTCTGGGTCTGTGGGCAGCCTGGAATGCTTCATCCTCTTCCAAAATACTGCAGTCGGAGCTGAGTTTCACTTGGGCTTCTTTTATTTCTTTAGGGGGGGGGGGAGGAGGGAAAAAGATTTTTCCCTCACCTTATATTCCCAGAGAATGTCTCACAATTACTCTCTAGGAATTTTTGCAGTTCAACTCTGCTTATTTCCTGCAGAGGCTACAGATCCAGACTGTGATTTGCCCCCTTTTCCCTGCTGATATCTAGTATCTGCCTGGTAACAGCCAGCATCATACCACACAAAGAAATGGCAGCACCTCAGTACAATGATTTATGGGGAAGCTTAAAGGGGCAGTGGGAGAGTAACACTAACAGGGAAAATGCTTTGTGGGACTGTGGTACTTCCGGATGAGAAAGCTGCATTGCCCTGCCAAGAGTAAATATTTCTGTCATATTTTGATTTTATCACTGTGTGTGTGTGGGTGGATGGAAGCAGCTCAGCAGTTTTGTTGCTGTCATATTTTCTACTTTATGTTTATTTTTTCATTGTTTAAAATGTTGGCATTGAGCTTATTAGCCAGGAGAAGAAGGAGAAGAAGGCCTATTATATGGACCTTTACAGTCTGTTTTTGTTCTTAACTCAGGTGCTGTAGGGTTGGTCAGCATGGGAGACAGTTGTTACGACCTGCTTGGACAAGTCACAAAATTTCACAAAATTTTTAGTAGTAGAAGTCAAGACTTTGCTTTCAGTTGTAAACTCATAAGAAATGAGAGCCAGTTGCTCAGCTTTTGATTTGGATACTGTTCAGGGCTTGATGCATTTACTCTAGTTGTACAAAGACTGACTTGGCTATGAAGCCTGTACAGTACTATATACTTCCTACCTTTCTTTTTTAATCATTAATAAATTAAACAAACACAGGAAATATATAAATAGTTGCCAAGTGTGAAGCAGATAGATACTTAGTTATTTTCATTTCATTACGACTTTCTTTCACACTCTCTTTCTTGTTTCATCGTTTTTCCCTTTCTTTAACAGCCGTTTGATTCCAATTCCCATTGTATGTCTTTGTAGCCGACTCAAGGCTCTAATCTTTCCTATTGCAAAGACTAAATATTGTTAATGGCATGATACTGGTCTCTGATCCTTGGTTTACTCTCAGACTTCAGAGCAATCGTGTCCAACCCATAGCCTCTAGATCGCATGCAGGCCAGTACAGCTCATCCTGCCACTGCTCCCTGATCCATCATGGCATCATCATGGCGGTGGCTCTGCCCCACTACGTAGCTTGGCTTGGCCCTGAGCATTTACCCATCATTCAACAAATACCCATTGGCCTTGTTGGCTTGGCCTCAAGTATGGTATTAACGTGTCAGTTAATTATTGCTGTTTTAAATATTTCTTTAAGACCAATGCAGCTTTTGTGATGATGCAAAACAAAGGGAACTTGTGCTTTGAATGTAAGTAGGAGTATTAAAGATAATTATTTAGTTGCTCTGGCAGACCCATGTGGAAAATATTGCACAAATCTTGCCTGCCTAAGCTTTGTCTGGCTCTAGCTAATGTTATTCATATCCCACATACGTGAGCATTGAATTCATTTATGAATATTTACAATAAAAATAAAAATGTTGGCAGTTAAGTGGGAGAAATTGTTTGTGATCTACACAATTTGTCATTAATTAAATAATAGAAGAAAAGGAGAGAAAGATAAAAGAGCAACAGAGCTATGCTAGCAGCCCTTTTCCTTTGTTTTTTCTCCTGCAACAAACTCTGAAACTTGTTGAACCTGTCCTCTTCATGCACTCTTCAACTTTTCTCCTCCATTTATCCATTTTAGCACTGACCAAAAATATTTCTAAGCTATTTCCCCATGGTAGTTAATATTTCTCAAGAGTGAAGTTTATTTCTTTCAACAGTCTGCCAGGAAAACCTCAGTATGAACACACCAAAAGGAAGATCCATTCTCTGGATCACAGAGTTTGTGTTTGAAGATACTGTGTGTTTAGAGAATCCTGACCTGAGCAGCCAGGCATTTCTGTGGGATATAAGATAACAAGTAGTTTTTCCATTTGTATTTTACCAAAGGGATGATGAATCCACTTTATTCTTGCCATTGCCTCACATTCCATGGTCTTTCTGCCATTACTCAAAATGGCAAGTGGGAAAATGATGAGCAGATTGACAAGAATGAAGATTACTTGCTTTTAATCTCTCTTGCTGCTGTTTTGTATGTTTCCTACTTAGACAGAAATTCCCGAGTGGTTGTGTCCCAGGACACACAGGATAACTGCCTTATGAAGAAGCAGAAAGCAGCATTTCTCACTTCCTCATAACTTGAGACCTCAGGTGTTATCTATATTTTGGCACTGCTTTCTTCCCATTCTACAACTCCTACCCTTCTTTCTAGGACAAAACCTGGCCCTTCAGCCTTTTCTTTAAATAAAAATTATCTTTTCACAAGGCTGCTTGCTCAGGATCGGTGCGTCCCTGTGAGGAAGAAATCAGGAAAGAGTAGTAGGAGACCTGTGTGGATGAGCAAGGAGCTCGTGCACAAACTCAAAGGAAAGAAGAAGGCCCATGAAATGTGGAAAAAGGGTCTGACTACTTGGGAAGAATACAGGAATGTTGTCAGGGTCTGCAGGGATGCGACAAGGAAGGCTAAGGCGTGCCTAGAATTAAATCTGGCAAAGGGGATAAAGGATAATAAAAAAGGTTTTTTCAAGTACATTAACAGTAAAAGGAAGACTAGGGAGAATGTGGCTCCCCTGCTAAGTGATGGAGGTGTTCTGGTAATGGGGGATGCTGAGAAGGCGGAGATACTGAATGCCTTCTTTGCTTCTGTTTTCAGTGAAAAAGCTCCCCCTCGGGAATCTGAGACCCTGGAGGTTAGTGAGAGGATCTGGGGAATGGAAGACCTCCCTTCTGTCAGGGAAGAGGTGGTTCAGGAGCGCCTAGGCAACACCAATGTTCACAAATCCATGGGACCCGATGGGATTCATCCACGGGTGCTGAGGGAGCTGGCAGAGGTGATTGCTGAACCGCTTTCTGTCATCTTTGAGAAGTCTTGGAGGACGGGGGAGTTGCCTGAAGGCTGGAAGATAGCCAACGTCACCCCGGTCTTCAAAAAAGGCAAGAAGGAAGACCCAGGCAATTATAGGCCAGTCAGCCTCACCTCTGTCCCTGGAAAGGTGATGGAACAGCTTGTACTGGATGTCATCTCCAGACAACTGGAAGAAGAGGAGGTTATCAGGAGTAGTCAGCACGGGTTCACAAGGGGGAAGTCGTGCTTGACCAACCTGGTAGCCTTCTATGATGTTGTCTCTGGCTGGGTGGATAGGGGGAGAGCAGTTGATGTAGTCTACCTTGATTTCAGCAAGGCATTTGATACTGTCCCCCACGACATCCTTATAACAAAGCTGAGGAAGTGTGGGATAGATGAGTGGACAGTGAGGTGGGTTAAGAACTGGCTGACTGGCAGAGCACAGAGGGTTGTTGGTGGTGGTGCAGAGTCCGGTTGGAGGCCTGTAACCAGCGGTGTTCCTCAGGGGTCTGTGCTGGGTCCAGTCTTGTTCAACATCTTCATCAATGACCTTGATGAGGGGATAATGGCCACCCTCAGCAAGTTTGCTGATGATACGAAGTTGGGAGGATTGGCTGACACGCCTGAAGGCTGTGTTGCCATTCAGCAAGACCTGGACAGGCTGGAGAGCTGGGCAGAAAAAAACCAGATGAGGTTTAACAAAAGCAAGTGTAGAGTCTTGCATCTGGGGAGGAATAATTCCATGCACCAGTACAGGTTGGGGGATGACCTGCTGGAGGGGAGCCCTGCGGAAAGGGACCTGGGTGTCCTGGTGGATGACAGGTTGGCCATGAGCCAGCAGTGTGCCCTTGTGGCCAAAAAGGCCAGTGGCTTACTGGGGTGCATTACAAAGAGCGTGGCCAGCAGGTCGAAGGAGGTGATCCTCCCCCTCTACTCTGCCCTGGTAAGGCCTCATCTGGAGTACTGTGTCCAGTTCTGGGCTCCCCAGTACAAAAAAGACAAGGATCTCTTGGAAAGAGTCCAGCGGAGGGCCACAAAGATGGTGAAGGGCCTGGAGCATCTCTGCTATGAGGAAAGGCTGAGTGAACTGGGTCTGTTCAGCCTTGAGAAAAGGAGACTGAGAGGGGACCTGATCCAGGTCTATAAATATCTAAGGTGTGGGGGGCAGAATGGCGAGGCCAGACTGTTTTCAGTGGTGAGTGGAGACAGGACAAGGGGAAACGGCTGGAAACTGCAGCATAGGAAGTTCCGCACAAATGTGCACAAGAACTTCTTTACAGTGAGGTGACGGAGCACTGGAACAGGCTGCCCAGGGAGGTGGTGGAGTCTCCTTCTCTGGAGATGTTCCAGACCTGCCTGGATGCCTACCTGTGCGACCTGGTGTAGGGAACCTGCTTTGGCAGGGGGGTTGGACTCGATGATCTCTGGAGGTCCCTTCCAACCCCTACAATTCTGTAATTCTGTGATTCTGTGATTTCCAGTCCCATTTGACTGCAAATGCATCACTGTATCAGGCGAGAAAATTGCACAGTCGTGCTAACTCCTACATCCTGCTTTTGACTTCTTTCTTCAATGGAGCATCTTTAGTTAAACTGCTTCTGAGAATTGGGCATGGAACAAAGAAAGGACAGGGCAGGAGAAAAGGAGATAGTTTCTAGACTGGTGACAGTTCACCAAGGACATCAGAAAATGTGAATTAGAATGAGATTTACAACAAATTTTTTTCATCTGTTTTATTGTTTATACATTTCCTTCAGCAGTGTGGAAGTGAAATATAAAAAATGTTGCCAAGTGAAATTCCTAATGGATACCTAAGAGACAAATTTGTTCTTCCTAGCTTCATATGATGCTAGGTATTTTTGAGCTTTTTTTTCACCCCTGCCTTTTGATTTTCTGTTATTGATGCTGTAGTCTAAGATGATAAAAGAGATAATTTAAGGGCAAATCTACACCTCAAAAGTCAAAATCATTTGTTTTCCCTTACAGAGGGCTCCCTAGGGAATATGATACAGGGAATCATGGACAATTACCGGTAGTTGTGATATGTATCTGTCTAGGGGAAAAAAAAAAAAAAAAAAAAAAAAAAAAAAGGAGCAAATAAATAAATAAATAAAAGGAGAAATCAATGGTTGAAAGAAAAAAATAAAAAGAAAAAAAATCTGCCTCCCTGGGGTCCAAAAAGTGGAAGGTCAGAACAAGCTCTCTGGTCTGCATGGTTGACTGTCTGTTCTCTGATGTCAAACAGATCCATAATTACCAACTACTTAGTCTCTGCAAGATACTCAGGTTGCTGAATTCCACTTTATCCTACAGTATGATGCTATGGTTTAGTAATTTGTTTTCTCTCAGAGGAAGAACAAAGGATTTATAGTGAAAATGCACTCCCTTATCCCATACATGCAGCCACACCTTTACTTGCAGCCTTATACAAACATACAAACACATACTGAATCACTTTCTTCATTGCCTGAAACTGTGATTTTCTTGGGTTTCTACAAAATAGTGAAGCTCACAGCTAGCCATTTTAAATTACTATGATACAAAATCATAAGAAATTTTAACTTCAAGAAGTCAATGCTCTGTTCTCTACTTTTGGTTCCATCTTCAAGCTCTTTTTGCTGCTCACAATTTTATCTCCACACTATACTAAATATTTCCAATTGTATATTTGAATTAATTGGTCCAGTTGCTTAAAAGAGCTTTTATCAGTTTTCTTAACTAAGCTGGAGCTGAAGATTCTTTCTACTTTTTCTCAGTGGTGTCTGTGTGGAAAATGAAAACAATTTTTAACAACTTTGAGTTAAAAAAACTGAATATTTGCATAGCTGAATGGGTAAAAACTGGTTATGACACGGTAGCACTATCTTTCAACTATCAAGGATATGCAAAATCATAGAATAATTTTAGATTCAAAGGAATCTTTGGAGGTCAGCTGGTCCAAACCTCTTCTCAAATCAGAGCCAACTTAGATCACAATCGATCAGAGACTTGTCCAATCAAGTTTTGATTAATGCCAAGATTAAGTATTCAAAAACATCTCTGGACAGTCTTATATCTAGATTAGCATTTTAGTTTGCATCAGGGGGCAATTGGTTATAGCAATCAATCCAGCCAATAGGATGAGTTTCAACAAGGCCAAATGCCAGGTCCTGCACTTGGGCTACAACAACCCCAGGCAACGCTGCAGGGTTGGGGCGGTGTGGCTGGAGGACTGCATAGAGGAAATGGATCTGGGGGTATTGATTGATGCTCGGCTGAACATGAGCCAGCAGTGTGCCCGGGTGGCCAAGAAGGCCAATGGCATCCTGGCCTGCATTAGAAATAGTGTGGCCAGCAGGAGCACGGAGGTGATTGTCCCCCTGCATTCAGGTCTGGTGAGGCCGCACCTCGAGTGCTGTGTCCAGTTTTGGGCCCCTGTAAGATACTACTCTGTAAGTTATTATTCTGTTAACTTCTGTGTCTCAAAGCTTGCTGGGGACACAGATGGACTTGTTCAAGTCCAGACAAGTCCCGAGCAAGGATTGTGAAATCCTTTGTGTGGGGGAATGCAGATGGACAAGGCCAGGGGCAACGAGAGTGAGATGAGCTGCAGCTAAATAGCTGTGAAGTGCTCCTTTGTGTGGACCTATCTCCGGATGATGGCCATCTCAGGGAGTACTCAATGACTCCTGCTCGAAGCCCATCCTTGTCACGTAGGCAGGAGAACAAGGAGGATAAAAGAGGAACTGAAAACCACGAGGACAGGTTTTCTGACAACAGATTCCTCATGAAGAACGGCAGGTTTTCTGACAACAGATTCCTCATGAAGAAGAACGGAGGTTTCTGGCAGCAGATTCCTCCTGAAGAAGAAGAGAGAGCAATTCCGGAAGATAGAGGGATTCCTGAAGATTGAAGTGATTCCTGCATACTGTCGAACTCTCCTGAGCCTGCTGCCTGACCGCTGTTGCTGCTTCAAGAATTGGCTCCTAGACTTCCTCGTCTACCTGCCTGCTGCCCAGTGCCGGCCACGCTGCTGCTCCCCGTCTTCTGCTGCGTTCTGCCCGGGACCTTCAAACACCGTGCAACGGGACCGCTGCTGGATCCTGCTGGTGACTCTCCCCGCTTTACGCAACTCCTGCTTCTTTTCCATCTTTTCTATCGCACTCATTCCCTTCCCCGTCTCCCTGATTAGGTCTTAGTAATAAATTGGATGCAACAACATATGAACCGTTGTTTCTTAATCTCACACCGGGTATACAGATATTAAAGAACCTCATCTCCTTCTTATAAATTGGAGCGAGACAGCCCCTCACTGCAAGAAAGACATTGAGGCCCTGGAGTGGGTTCAGAGGAGGGCAGCAAAGCTGGTGAGGGGTCTGGAGCACAGGGCTTATGAGGAGCGGCTGAAGGAGCTGGGGTTGTTCAGCCTGGAGAAGAGGAGGCTCAGGGGAGACCTCATTGCTCTCTGTAACTTCCTGAAGGGAGTTGTAGTGAGCTGGGGGTCGGCCTCTTCTCTTGTGCCAGTAGTGATAAGACCAGAGGGAATGGTTTCAAGCTACGGCAGGGGAGATTCAGGCTGGACATTAGGAAGTATTGCTTTTCAGGAAGGGTGGTCAGGCACTGGAACGGACTGCCCAGGGAGGTGGTGGAGTCATCGACCCTGGAGGTGTTCAAGGAAAGGCTGGATGTTGTGTTGAGGGACATGGTTTAGTGGGAACTATTGGGAATAGGTGAACGGTTGGACTGGATGATCTTTTAGGTCTTTCCCAACCTTGGTGATTCTATGATTCCATGAAATACAAATTACAGTTAGTGCATATTAAGCTAGTCTCTGAGAAAATACTTAGTATGTGTAGCTCAGACTCCAACTTCAGGATTTCCACATTATTAGTCCTTCTCTGCTGTGACATATTATTTGTTGCATCAATACAGATCAATTTCTATAGAAAATCTGGAGAAAGAGCATATAGAAGATCCTATTAGAGGTCCTTGTACCCACTTCTGCTCTACAGCTCTCATGGTGTAACTTTGTTCCTGCACTGAGTCCGTTTCATTCTTAACTGAGGGAGTAGGGCTTGTTCAGCCTGGAGAAGAGAAGGCTGCGGGGTGACCTCATTGCAGCCTATCAATACCTGAAGGGAACTTACACCCAGGAGGGGAGTAAACTCTTCAAAAGGGCTGACAACAGCAGGACTAGGGGAAATGGATCCAAGTTGAAGGAGGGAAGATTTAGGTTGGATGTTAGGGGGAAGTTCTTTACAAGGAGAGTGGTTAGGCCCTGGAACGGGCTGCCCAGGGAGGTTATGGATGCCCCGTCCTTGGACGTGTTCAAGGCCAGGTTGGACGGGGTCCTGGGCAACCTGATCTGAGTGTGTACGTTTGGTGGCCCTGCTAGGCAGGGGGGTTGGAACTACATGATCCTTGAGGTCCCTTCCAACCCGGGTGATTCTGTGATTCTGTGATTAACTTCCAATTATTATGCCCATTAAAAGCAGGCAACTATTATGCCATCAGTTTTAGTAGCTGGAAATTAAGATTTATATACAAAGTCACAAAGTTGTGTCCAGTCTAGGAATTTTATTACCTGGGATCCTTCATCTCCGTGTTTGTGCTTTCTACACAGTGGTGCAAAGAGCAATGTAATGTTTAATTTTTCTCAGGCACATAAGGAAAATAGCTTCATTAACACACCTAGTATTTTTACATATGCTAATGATTTGCTAGTTGTGTTTTTTTAAATCACGCTAAAGAGAACAAATATAAGGAACAGAAATTCTTCAAGATAGATGGAGAAATACTAAGTAAGAAAATGCCTTTGAGGAATGCTTCTATTACTATTAAATGCCCAGAAACTGCAGTGACTGTGAGCTTTCTATTAATTAATCAAGGTAGATAAGAACAGCCATTATTGGCTGTTATGTCATCATTGCTAGACTGAATTGCAGGGTTATTATTTTCCAGGTGGTAAAATTGTTTTAGGGTAGCATGAAAACCTGTGAGGCTGATCACAATATTGAGGAGAGCTAAGGGAAGTTACCTCACATAACTTACATCCCTGAAAAGACTAAAGAGAAAGGCCAAGTACCTGGTCTTCTTCATCAGAGCTGCATGTTTTTAAGCTGAGGTATGAAATAGTCACTGTATAAAAGGGAACTGAATCAGTAAACAGTCTGGGATTTAATGAAGTAAAAAAGAACTTAAAAACAGGAAGATATGATCTAAGTTAAAACAGTGGTAATACAAGTGATAATACAAGTGAAGGGGAAATTGGACACACAGGACAGTAACAGTTTAGATAGCAATGAATAAGAAAAAGTATGTTTTCTTTTCCATTAATGTTAATGGAAGATGTCATGGTTACTGATGTGTATACATGTACACTGAGATATGGATGCATACACTCAGAGAAAATACTCCTTAAGGAAACTGGGCAATTCCATTCATTGTGTATTTTATAGGACCCTAGAAAAACTGAACTAGGAAGTGTTGCTACATATATTGAAAAGCTCTGTAAAAGAGCCAAATCTTTGATAATGGGGAGAAATGATAACTAGGATTTTAAGGGATTGGGGGTAGGTATTATGAATTGAAGAGGCAAGTTCTAAGAGCTTCCCTTTTCAAACTGGCATTAATTTCCCTGGGTTCAGCTTTAGCCAGCTGCTCTTCATCCAGGTGCTGATTTTGGCTGGAGCATTGGGAGGATAAATGCTATATCCTGTAAAGCATGAAGGAGAATATTTGCATACTCTTTTATGTTTCCCAGAGAATTCAAAATATATGATGGAAAATAACAACAGTATCATGTCAATCAACACATTAAGTGTCAGAAAATCTGCAGCATCATCAACTTTCTTTGTCCACAGAAGAACTCTTGACATTATGATCCAGTTGGTTCTTTGTTTGGCTGAATTATTTAGGAATGTGGTTTTGTATCTAAATACCAACAGTAATGAACCTCACTAGACTTCCTGATCATCAGAAATTGACTGTGATTTCCACATGAACCTATCAAAAACTGAACATTACCTGAGAGTTCATGTCTGACATCCCAGGAAAAGGGTTATTCATTGAAGTATGTTTTTAGGAGAAAGGCAGTGCTGAGGTTTATAGCTCAACCACCACTCTGCTAATCTTTATTTTACAGTCCCTACTGAATTTGCATTTTGTAAAAAATATAGGAAAGATATGAAATATATGAAATGATACTTGTTTCTTACTGAAGATGTAATTGCACTTAAGATAGTCATTGGGACCATTATTACCTCATGGTAAACTGTATGTATGCTTGTGGCACAAGATCTTTGTTTCCTCCCTATCCCATACAGTAGACAGAACCAACTCAGGAATTTTCCGTTAGCACTTAATAGAAAAAGACAATACAGTCATTAGTAATAGCCAACATGGATTCACAAGCATAAAGTCCTCTTTACCTAAAGCAACTTTCTTTTATGACAGTTATCCACTTAGTTGATCAAGTGAAGCCTGCAACTCAAATATCTGAATTCCAGCAGGGTTTTCAGTACTGCTCATCACAGTATCCTTCTGGACGGAATGTCCAGTATACAGCTAGTCAAGTACACATTATAAGTGAACAGATGGCTGATGGATCAGGCTCAGAGTTATGTTAAACAGGGTTCCATCAGGCTAACAATCAGTCACTAAGGACGTTCCACAGGAGTCTATTTCAGGGCCAACACTGTTCAATTTTTTATAAATGATCTGGATGCAGGATTTGAATATATACTAAATAATTTTGCACATGACATAAAATTAGCTGGAGCTGTTGAATCCCTCAAGGGTGGGGAGAGGGCTTGCAGAGAGATCCTGTGAGTTAGAGGGCTGGGCAAACACCGGTGTTAACAAATGTAACTAAAGAGAAAGCTGGGATGAGGCAAACCTGAGCTGAGGACTCTGGGTGCACTCAGCGCAGAGCAGAGCTGAGAGGAGCCCTCATGGTGGCTGCAGCTCCTCACAGGGAGCAGAAGGCAGCACTGAGCTTTGCTTTGTGTGACAGCAACAGGGCCGAGGGAACGGCATGGAGCTGCGTCAGGGGAGGGCAGCTGGGGGTCAGGGAAAGGGGCTGCACCACAGGGCGGTGGGCACGGAACAGGACGCACAGGGCAGTGGGCACCCCCAGTGCTGGAGTTCAGTGAGTGCTTGGACAGTGCTCTCAGAAATACTGGTTGAATTTTTAGTAGTCCTGTGCAAAGTTGGCAGTCAGACTCAATGGTCCTTGTAGATTTTCTTGTAACTCAGGATATTCAATTCCATTAGTCCATTTGCTGCGTAACTGCTGTCAAAACAGTGATCCAGTAGAATTCATCCAAGAAAACAAGAATAGCATGTAATGTCCCCCCCCAAAATAAGTGCATTATTACGTATCTACTACTGAATAGCTAGCTATTAACAGAATCATAGAATCATGGACTGATCCAGTTTGGGAAAGATCTTTACGATCATCAGCTCCCACTGTTAACCTTCCCCTATCAGGTCTACCACTAAAATGTGTCCACAAGGATCACATTTTCCCTTTAAGTACCTCTGGGGAACAGCGACGTGCCCCAGCACAGCACCAGCTCTGTTTTGAGTAGGAACGACACTTCATGTGGAGCAATCACTTTTAGTTTTATTGAGAACCTGTGTAAACCCCGCTAGAGGCGCCGGGGGCGCTGCCTCTTGCATGGCGGAGGACCGCGCTGGGCGCTGCCGGCTCTCCTCTTCGTGCGGCGCCGGGGCCGCCCAGCCGAGCGCTTCCTGCCCCGGCCCTGCTCGGAGGGACCGGCTGCCTCTGCACCCTGCTCCTCGCTGGGCTGCTGCCCCACTTGGCACAGTTGTGACACGATGGTGTGCTTTAGTCAGTTGATTTGCCACTGGCTCAGCACGTGGATGTGTGACAACTGCTGCTCAAGCCAAGGCAGCACCGGGTCGAGGAGGTCTCGTCTGACCGTGAAAAGTGCTGCCCATTCCTCCGCTAGGAGGCCTCCCACCCTCTCCGGCTCTGGAGCCGTCAGCTCAGGGGATGGTGGTGGAGGGAGTGAAACAGCTTCCTCAGCACTGTCAGGGCCAGTGGCAGTGATGGTGCCAAAGCTGACAGGCATGGGCAGTGCAGGCGGGGAGACGGTGCAGTCTGCATACAGATTGCCTCCTCGCACACAGACCCGAATGGTCTGCATGACTGTCCTGCACAGTGGGCAGCTGTTTCTCAGCATTGCCCACTGCACGATGTAGGCAGTGCAGAACGTGATTACATGGAATCACATAGGCGATGTCCTGCTGCACATACGGCAGACAGGACATATCCATGCCTCTTCTGCAGCCATGGTCTTCTTGCTGCAGGGGCTGTGAGAACCAAGGATGATGAGTTGTTCTCCTTCAACACAGCTGCAGAGGTGGTGTCTTGCCCTGCAAGAGAAAGGGAGGTCACAGTCACTTGCTGTCGCAGGGTGAGAAAGTCTTCTGCAGACCCTCAGCACAAAGCCCTCCCAAGCCCACGACTGGGCCTTCTCGTGCTCCCCGCTGGCACAGGGCCAGGCTCCCCACAGCTGCCCTGAGGGACCCAGGTGTCCCTGCACCACTCACCTCCGCTCCTGCGGGTGCTCTCAGAAGGGTCCCGGCTGCCTGCACTAGGCAGGGCCGGGGAAACAAAAGCGATACTGCGGGGTCAGGCACTGAGATGCTGCAAGCAGCCCCAGGCACGAGCCAGCACAGCACAGCCAAAACCTTGCTCGACCTGCAAGCCTCGCAGAGCTGCTCAGCACGGTCCAGGAACGAGCCAGACTGAGCCAGACTGTTTCTCATCATTTTCTGTGGCATTATATGCAATGTTATAATAGCCCGTTTAGTATTGAAGACAAGTCATTGTGGGAGGAAAGATCCAATATGAAGTGTAATTCATGCTGAAAAGGCCTGCTTGCTCTAAACAAAGATTGTATTTTATTACAACAAACAAACAAACTTTTGTTTTGTAAGTTCACTCTTTATTTTTTATTTAATGTCCCATTCAGAAATTGGGAAGTCTTTTTTCTTTGGAGGCAGAAGTGATCTGTCAGGAACAGCAGTACAGTAGTATTCGTCCAATTTTTTTGACCTAACACCAAATCTGCAAAACAATCAGAAGAGGAAGAATGCAGAAGACATATGTTGATGTCCTCATCATTCAAAGTGTCCTTACCAGTTCAGAGATCATATTTTATCCTTCTTCAAACACCATGACAGAACTGTATTTCAAAATATAGGAAATTTTGGTTTTGAACTTCCTCACAGTTGTCACCGCCACAACCTTAAATGTCTCGACTCAGGTATCCTGGGTGTTGTTTTTCGACTGTGTTCATGACTGTGTTCTCTGCTTTGCCCAAACCATGTTTATAAGAAATACACAAAGAAGTGAGCTAAATTCCAACTCTTTAAGGATTTCCCACATAATGTAAGGTTTGGGAAATTGAGAGTGCCACCCGTAATAATTAATGGATTATGTGAAATTGCCTGCTCTTTTGGAAGTCTTTTCCTATCAGTTGTTAACAGGCAAATAAAAAACCAAAACCCTTTGTGGTCTTCCCCTTCCAGAGTGTCATTAATTATTTCTGCTGTGATAGTATTGTATCATTTGATTTAATTTCTGAAAAACAGATAGGAATATGTTTTGTCAAGTTAGTAAAAGCAGTTTACAGTGATTATATCATAGATACAGCAATGGCTCTAACAAAGTGTAATGACAGATATGCTTCCTAAAATATGTAGGTAGATCCAATACAAGCTAGCATTCATGCTGTGTTACCAACTTTCAGTGCTTCTTATTAGGACCTTGTGTAAATCATGAAAATAGATGACAGATTTCACACATTAGTCATGGTAAACTGGTAAATTTCGTAATTAGTCATAGACTATTAGAAAACAATGTAGAAATTCAGTTAAAGTCTCTTTTCTAATCAATAAAGAGATACTTAAGATTGCCTTTATAATGAACATGAATTTCACCTTATAATCAACAGTTGATTTTTTAATTTAAATAGCAAACACAAAATGCATCTCTTTCATATACTTTAGATATTCGTTTCTGAAAACAAATTTAATTTGTTTTATATACAAACCAGTTTGTAACAGAGACATAAACCCAATTACTGCATTAAAATGTGCATTCTTTCATCTCATAAATATAATACTAAATTTGGAATCTTAATGCATTTTCATGTTAAAAAAAATGCACTTGTATGTCATAGTAGTTTTTAAATTACTCCAAATTTATGGTAAATTTGTCAATTTTGTACAGAAACAGCAGTGCACTAGTCTTCAATTTACTCTGTGTCATTAGATCATTTATTGCTCAACCTACAGTTTGTAAAGATTAAAACCTACTGATCTTCAGCATTTTTTTTTCACTGAATTCACTGCACCAATGCCATGTACTGAAAGTTTTAGTATAAGACCTTCAGTCTTTAACATGGATCATGAAGATCACTTTTTTCAGCTCATCTGTCTTCACACTTTGCATCCGTGCCATCCATTTTTGACAACTTTAGTTAACATCACTAGGTATATGCACACAATTTATATATATATTTGTATATATATGTATATATAGGTTCATTTTTTTCAAGCTTACAGAATCTTGTAAGGATTTTCTTTGTTTGTTGTTTTGTTTTAAGAGAAGCAGCGTCTGCTATGAATACTAAGTACTATGAATCGAGATAAGAAGCAAAAAGTTGAAGTGTTGAAACTTACTTCTCTGTTCTTTCTTCTTTCTGAGGTATGACTGCACATATTACAGGCACAAAACTATTACAAATAGTTAATAGTTTCAGTTATGAAAATGCTGTTTCTAAAACCGTTGAAAACTCATTCGGATTGAAGAAATGGTGTTTGCATGCCAGTTGTGTGAAGCAGATATATTTCACAGATTCATGTACAGAGGATCTTAAAAACAAACTTGAGTCACTTTCTTTGACCTCCTGCAAAAGCCTAGAACTACTCATTATTAAAAATATTTTCTTATATGTACCTTATATGCATATGTATTAATATCTAAAGGCATAATTTCTGAGACATTCCTCCAGGTTTTGAAGTGATCTTTAGATTGGAAGTATGGTATCTAAAAAGCATTACAACAGTATTTTCATAGAAGGTTAAAAGTGGCTGTTTTGTATATCAGTATAGGCTCATTTCAGTACGAGGAAATCCTTTACTCAGTGGGCTGGCTGTGAGGCATTAGCAGAGCTGCCCAGAGAAGCTCTGGGTGTATCATCCCTGGAGGTGTTCGTGACCAGGTTGAATGGGGTCCTGGGAAGCTATAACTAACTAGTAGGTGGCAGCCTTGTCCATGGCAGGGAGTTGGGACTTGATAGACTTTGAGGTCCCACCCAATCCAAATCATTTTATGGTACAAGCATTCATGTTTATGATGAGATTTTAACATACCAGAGTTAATAATCTGTAATTTAATGTCACTAGCAGCTTTGAAGAGAGAATGCAGAAGATGGATGTCAGTTGCTGATTTTTCTTTCTCAAAAGAAAAAGGCAATTTGAGAGTGTAATTAAAATAGCTATTACTGATTTTCTCCTTGCTACAATGAAATATGAAATATGTCCTAGAAGAAGGAGAGCTTTTTACGTAATCTGAGCAATTAATTACTGGATCAGTTCTTTTAAGGAAAATTTTCTTGCACATTGTAATCCTTTTACATCATTTGGTATATGTTCTGCAGACAGTACTCGAGTTAGAAAACACCTATTAGTAATTTCTTTGAAGTGGTACTGACTGATTTGAACATTGACTTGAATCAGTTTGCAAGCCTTTTGTAAATACCACACAAGTAATAATGAGATAAGCATAAGAATGGTCACTGTGCTTTTTGAAATGAGGCTCTCTGTGGTAGGTAAGCAATATGGACTTTTACAGGACCATATGAAGTTACAGAAATATGTGCAAGCAGACACCTTTAAAGTGCAGATAGTTCAAGGCTTCTGAAAATATCAGATATATTCGTAAAAACAATGCTTTCATTGCAACATGTTATGTGCTTCAGCAACTGCTTTGCAGCGCTTGTGCAGTGTCATGGTTTTGTGAATTTTGGTTATTGTGGAATACTGATAACCAAAAATCATAAAACCATGACATGCAGAAAACTTCAGCGTTACCAGAGAAGATGAGACCTGCAGTGCCAGTGCAGAGCAGTTAAATATGTATTGCTGAAACATTTGGTATTTCTGTAAGCTACTTCACATAGTTGCAAATAGAAGGTCATACAGTGAGAAATTCATGCAAAATTCAAGCAGGCTCTGGCTTCTCCCACCAGGCATTTTTACATGGAGAAAGGTTATACACAAAGGAAGTCCTGGAGTCAGCTACAGTTAAGCAATGAAAAGAAAGTCTGAGCTGACCAGGTTTGAAGGGCTCTGAGATTTAGGAACCTACATTTTGACATAAAATAGGCTTCTTTCAACTGTTAATGTATTTAGTGATAGATTTTTCAATTATGTTTTCCAAACTGACTGCATGATTTTCACTGAAGTTTTCAAACTGCTGTTTGCTAGTGTTGTTGAGTAAATAATAACAATGATAGTAATAATAATAATAATATTTAGTGCTAATGATCATAAACTGCAAATAGCAGTCTATAAAAATGAAGTTAATAAAATCTGAATGAAAAATAGATTTCTTGATGTTCTTTGCAGAGCACTTATCCTAGGAGGCAAACAGGTGTCTCAACTTCCAGCTTTGCTCAAAACTATCAAGTCATTTTTTGTCTTTTATTTCTGGTGCACTGCCAACCAGACCTTTCAATTCTCTCATCTGCTTTCCATAAGAATATTTTTCCCTTTAATGTTTTCCAGAGGTAAGCCACCATTGTAAAAGAGACAAAAGTAGTTTTCTATGAGAGAAGGCAGAACTCCACACGTGTGTATACAGTAAATGTTAGGCCATCCAGTCAATCCTATACATATTAAAAATAATATAAACAAATAAACAACAACAACAAATCTATGTGTAGGAAAATACAGACTATGCTAAATAAAAGTTCATGTTTGTGCAAAGGTTTCTACAGAGCCATTCCCCCTAACTACTTCTCACTCACTGGCACTTTCCACCTTTCTGTCAGCAATCTTACAAACAAATGAGAAAATAACGTGCATTATTATTGCTGTCTTTAATTGAACATCTTTTCCTTTATCCACTGCCTTATAGGTTTCTAAATTGAGCTCTAATTTATGATGCAATAAGTGAGCGAGAATGATTCCAAGAATTAAAAATGGAAAAGATGTCTAAGAAACTGCATGAATACATTTTCTTCAGAGTTGAGTAAAAAAGATGACAATTAATTGAATGTAAATGTATGTAACTTGATGTGAAGCAGGAGACTACTTTTCCCATTGACTACAATTTAATTTGCTACATGGTGTATTTTCAGTGCTGTGGTGTTCTCTGATCAGTTGCAGACAATAAATTCACAAATTGGAAAAAAAAAAAAAAAAGCATCTTTCCATTTTAAGAATCAAATTACAACAGGTATATCTGATGGTAATAGTGGTAAGGTCACAGTAGGGTAATATTTCCACTTATACATGCTTTTCTGTTATAATCAAGACTAATTATTATGCAGTATTTTATGTATGAAAATGTTAGTAGCTTGTTCCAAATCTACTGAAAACTACAACAGCTACAAAGCACACAATAAAATTATTTGAGAGAGAAAACTGTCAGCTACAAAACAGTTTTTTTCAATGTAGCTACCACCACTAGCATTGCATTTTCATATGTGATGAACAAGAGTCTGAATGCTGCACTTGTCAGTATCTGCACCAGTGGAGGTGATCCACTGTTTCACAGTTCCAGTGACAGTGTCATTGCTGGGAAAATATTGCCCACACAGCTCATCCTCATTGGCCCAAAGAGATGGAAGGTGCCAAATCTGAACTATGCAGTGAGGTTGCAGGAGAATCCAGCCAAGACTGGCAATGTGCTCCACTGTCTTCAAAGTGGTATGAGACCTGGTTTTGTTGTGTTGTGAAAGATTGTCTTCTTGTCTGGTCTCACTCTGGAATAATAAAATCATAGAATGGTTTTGTGTTGGAAGGGACCTTTAAGACCATCTAGTTCCAAGCCCTCCACTGTAGGCAGGGACACCTCCTTCTAGACCAAGTTGCTCAAATTCTCATCCAGCCTTGAATGCTTCCAGGGAAGGGGCATCCACAGACCCACTGGGAACCTGTTCCAGTGTCTCACCACCCTCACAGTAAAGAATTTCTTCCTAATATCTAGTCTAAATCATTAGCTTTACAACAGTATTTTCATAGACCCTTAAAAGTGGCTGTGTTGTGTTGTGGCCCAAGGCAGGTGGTTGAGGCTGGTAGTCCTCTGGTGTGAATGTCAGAAAGTGAATGTGTTTGTTCGGATTATTTGTTGTCTGGGGCAAATCAAGATTAGATTTTTCTAACTTTGTTCACGACTTAGACAGTGTGTTTGTGGGCTGTGATCAGATAAGTGGTCCAGTTTAGCAGTGATCCAGTTTCGTTCTTATGCAGAAAAAAGTCAGTTTTAAGAATTCAAAGCATTAAAAATTATACAGGCGTGTGCATGTGTGTATGCAGTTAAAACAGCAAATGAACAAGCATCCTCCCTGTAAAAGTTCTTGTTACACCTTTTCCTTTGCAATGGAGGGCTAACTGTTCTAATGTTACTTGAGAAATGAAGACTGGAAACATCAAAAAAGGCAAAGTGAGAGCAAAACTCAGCAGAAGTTTTAAAAAATGAAAGAAAAATGAAAGAGAATTTACTCATACCAAGGCTGGAAAAGGCCTCACTACCTTAGGGAATTAATTATTGTTCTAAGAAATGGCTTTTGCAGAGGAAGTACAGCAGTAGTGATAATTATTATTGGCAATTTCTTCATAATCAAAAGTTTCTACTCCAATTTAACCAGAGGGGTGTTATCTATATAAGCTAAATTTCACTGAAAGAAATAGGGAGCACCCCAAAAAAGCTTTTTCAAAAGATGTAAGGGAGAACCACATCTGTGCCCGAACTCAGATAAGTCCTCATCTCCCTGAGCAGCATATTTCTCCTTACTCCAAGGTAATAGACCTGCTTAAAAAAAAATAAACAATATACAAGAAGCACTCAATCAGAAGTACCCCGGCTGATGGAACTTGACCCTAACACAAACACATCTGCTCCTCACTTGCCCCTGAAGGTCAGAGTTGAAGTGGAAGCCAGCCTTTGCTGTTGCTGTGTAGCCTCTACCTGGTCTGTGGATAAATATATTCTCCAGAGCTGTCAATCAGAAATTTCTCATACACTCAGAATTCACTCAAAAATAGCACACAGGAGAAACGATGCTTTTGTCCAGCTATTCTACTTTCAAACGCGCCTCTGAGATAAAATCATAGGAGATAATGGATTATTAATATTGAAACATTTGGTTGTCGAGTTTTATTCACAGATTAATATACAGTGTTGGTGTTTATAGTGATTTTGTTTTATTTTTTGCTGTTTTACAATAAAATGATGGCAGCATTTATCACTTAATGCCCAAGGAGAATGAAAATCTATGACCTGTTATTTGCCAGCTTGGGCTTTCCACAAGCAGTTGCTCTGTACTGCAGAAGTCAGTTAATCCAACTTCTCTTGTTTTTTTACCACCCATTTGCACACTAATTGGAGCAAAATATCCCAGTAGGTGTTTGAACAGCTTGAGCTGTTGATCTGGGAACAATATTTTGGGGATCAAAACATTAGCTTGTGGTTTAAACATTTCTGTAATTTTGGATTCAACATCCCTTGTAGACCTCCAAGCCTTTGTTTTCATCAGTTATATTTGTTATATACTCTGCTTGTTAAAGGAGCTCTTGGACTTTTTTTCTAGAGTGATGATTGTAAAAATTAAAGAAGAGGGAATCAGTGTGATTGAACTTTACAGTGATATGTGGCAACCCATAGTTAAGTATTTTCTCTGTGGTGTGTGATAGTGGTTCCACTGTGAATACTGCACCAGCGAGAATTCAAATCTTTTTGAATTATGACAGCAGCATTTTTCCATAGCATGTATATGAACCTGTATTCCAGTTTTGTCATGAACTTCCACTGAAAAAGGTTTTAGTAACATTAAAATTAAAGTAGCAGGAGGGACTAGTGTTGTTAAACCATTATGTATGATAAAGTTTTAAGGGTGATTAACTGCCACTAATTCAGTCTCCACATGCAAGATAATTCACATCACATACTCCTCGTTAAATTATAATCTGGAAATCTGGTGAATTATTAAACTCAATGCTATGAAAATCTTAAATCAACTACAATTTTGAATCATCCAGGGAGTTAAAAGTCTGTTGACATTTTTTTTCCTTTTTTTTTTTTTTTTTCTGAAGTGTACATGTTTTGTTCATACATGGCTATGCTGTGTTGTTTTTCCCTCAGCCAGGTCCCACAGGGTTGACGAAGCTGAGACCAAGGGATGCTAAAATCAGAACCAGGACAAGAATTTTCTGTTTTCCAGCTCAGTTTTTATTCTCATGCTTCCCGAGTCTTTATTTGTATGTAATAAGCTTCGAAGAGTTGGGTGTTTATATAGTACTAGCTAATTTTCCTTTAAAGGCAAATGGAAAAATACCATCCAGTTTGTCTGATTCTGCCTGACATATCTGATGTCACCAGCGAACAAGAAAAATAGAAGATAACTCTTTGGTATCAGACAGTGTCAGAAATACTACTACTGTTCTGGGATAGAAAACACTTCAGGCAGAGTATAGCAAGAGCGTTTGCGGTTTTTGTGACCTTCTGAGGCAAATCTGGCTTGAGCCCTTGTTTCTCCCTTACTGTCATTCTTCTCCCACTGTGGGCAGCAGAGAAGACCCACAGTCACAAATCACACCATTCAAATATGCAGGGTAAAGCAAAATACATGTTTTTGGAGGGTGCATATGTACTCACTGCTTAACTTCTGTGTATCAAAAGCACTTGTCTTAGAGGGTGAGTTGCAAGTGTTTTAGCATCTGTAAAAGGGGAGAGAAGGCAGTTCTTGCTATTATTTTTTTCTGGATTGTGGAAGAGGTGAACAGTTTAGAGTTGTTAAAGGCAAGGTAGCTCAGATCTATGTTAGACAAATGTAGGCTACTTTAAATCCATTTGACTGTTGTTGATTCAGATGTCATATTCAGACATAAGATGTTGTTGATTCAGATGTCATATTCAGACCTAAGAACTCTGTCTTTGATATATTCTTTTTTAATCAGCATAAAGTTGATTATGAAATATAGATTCCTGTTTCGTATTTCTCTTAAGAATGAAAAGCAAGAAACAAATGGAAACAAAAATGCTGCAGTAAAAAAGCAAGCAGTGAGAGAATAATAATGAATAACCAAACAGTAGTTTTAATTACGATAGAAAAGAACTACAAACAGGGAAAAAAAAAAAAAAAAAAAAAATAGTGGAGGTTTTAAAAAGTATAATTGCTGTAATTTGGAAAAGGAGGAATAAAATTTAGGACTCTAATATATTGTATGAAATAAATTTATTTATGTAAGCTGCATAGCTTCATGCATTTCACAGGCTATATTGTAAGCAGTATCACTCATGAAGTCCAGGTGTTCCTTACATGTCACACAACTTGATGTTTCATTACCTACTTAGATTGTTTTCATTATCTTATTAAGCTAAGTAGGGAATCGGGGTACTAAGACTATGAGCTTTATTGCGCATTCCATTCTACATTTAAATATAAAACTCATGCCTTACATCTTCCCACTTTTTTATGTTTTCTGATCCTGATTTCAAGGCTTGGATTATATCATGCATTAAAGCTCTAGTGCAATGAAAGGTATCCCTTTAAAACTTGTGGGCCTTCTTCATTTTTTATTAACATCTAATAAAGAAGATGCTTACTTTATGTAGATTATTGACTTTTTACAATATGGGAATATAGTTTGCCTTTCTGCCTGAATATATTAAATCTATCCCTTGTGAATGTGTTTCTACTTTGTCGGATGATCAATACTGTCAGCACTCTTACTACCTGGGACTTCATGTTATTAGAAGTGCAGCCTTTATGAAAAAAAAAAAATCTCTAGGGCTGTAGAGAATTTCTAGAGGCTCTGCCTCTAGGAACACTCCCCTGTCGTGTGAAACGGTCATTGCTGTGGAGACCATCTTCAGGACAGGTAAGACTGCACTGGGCAAGGGAGCTAAAGAAAAAAAAAAAAAAAAGAAAAAAAGGCCATCCAAAAAGCTCTTTTTAGGGCTTTTTTAAACCAGCAAAAGCACCGTGCTGGTGCAGGGAGTGGCAGCAGCTGGCAGCTTGTGGGTGGGCTGCTGAAACAGGAGGGGTGGAGCCGGCACCGCTCACTCTTATCTCTGTGATTAACCTTGACCCTTTTACTATGAGGGTATAAGCAGCCCCCGGGAGGGAGCTCGCTCCTGCCTACCTAGCGTACCTGGTAAAAAAAGGGTGTTGCTGCCAAATGCAAACGGGGAGGGCAGGCAGTGTGTAAGCACAGCCTGTGCTGCCCATTGCCACACCCGTAGGTGTGGGAGGTGGGTCTTGTGGCAGGACACGTAATTGTTCTTGTCCTTGCTCAGGTGACCACTCTCCCACTCGCTGACCCAGAGACTGTAAGTTCAAACATGGTCTCTAGCAGACGGCAGGCATGCTCCAAGAAGACTGTGGCGACCCAGACAGAGGGACTGCCCAGAACTGCAGCGGTTCAAGTCTCTGGCTGCAGGGAGTGCCTGAGTCTGCTGCTGATGGGAGACGATGGGAGGGATGCCACCTGCGTGAGGTGCGAGCAGGTGGATGAGTCCGGTTGGGGGCCTGTAACCAGCGGTGTTCCTCAGGGGTCAGTGCTGGGTCCGCTCTTGTTCAACATCTTCATCAATGACCTTGATGAGAGAATAGTGGCCACCCTCAGCAAGTTTGCTGATGATACGAAGTTGGGAGGATTGGCTGACATGCCTGAAGGCCATGCTGCCATTCAGTGAGACCTGGACAGGCTGGAGAGCTGGGCAGAAAAAAAACAGATGAGGTTTAACAACAGCAAGTGCAGAGGAATAATTGCATGCACCAGTACAGGTTGGGGGATGAGCTGCTGGAGGGGAGCTCTGCGGAGAGGGACCTGGGTTTCCTGGTGGACGACAGGTTGGCCATGAGCCAGCAGTGTGCCCTTGTGGCCAAGAGGGCCAATGGCATCCTGGAGTGCATTAAAAAGAGCGTGGCCAGCAGGAGGTGATCCTCCCCCTCTACTCTGCCCTGGTAAGGCCTCATCTGGAGTACTGTGTCCAGTTCTGGGCTCCCAGTACAAAACAGACAGGGATCTCTTGGAAAGAGTCCAGCGGAGGGCCACAAAGATGGTGAAGGGCCTGGAGCATCTCTCCTATGAGGAAAGGCTGAGTGAACTGGGTCTGTTCAGCCTCGAGAAAAGAAGACTGAGAGGGGACCTGATCCAGGTCTATAAATATCTGAGGTGTGGGGGCAGAATGGCGAGGCCGGACTTTTTTCAGTGGTGAGTGGAGACAGGACAAGGGGAAACGGCTGGAAACTGCAGCATAGGAAGTTCTGCACAAACATGAGCAAGAACTTCTTTACAGTGAGGTGACGGAGCACTGGAACAGGCTGCCCAGGGAGGTGGTGGAGTCTCCTTCTCTGGAGATGTTCCAGACCTGCCTGGATGCCTACCTGTGCGACCTGCTGTAGGGAACCTGCTTTGGCAGGGGGGTTGGACTCAATGATCTCTGGAGGTCCCTTCCAACCCCTACAATTCTGTGATTCTGTGATCCTCTAGATCCTCTCATGTCTGTGCTGGGAAAGATCATGGAACAGAGTCTCTTGGAAGCTATGCTAAGGCATATGGAAGACATGAAGGTGATATGAGAGAACCAGCATGGCTTCACCAAACAGAAGTCCTACTTGACCAACATACTGACCTTCTGTGATGGTGTGACTGCAGCAATGGACAAGGGAAGACCCACTGATGTCATCCATGAGGACCTTGGTAAGTCCTTTAACATGGTATTCTGTAACATCTCTCTCTCCAAATTGGAAAAATATGGATTTGATGGATGGACTATTCAATGGACAAGGAACTGGCTGCAGATTGTGGCTGCAGGATTGAATCCAGAGAGTGGTGGTCAGTGGCTCAGTGTCTGGATGGAGGTCAGCAGTGTCCCTCAGGGATCAATACTGGGACCAATACTTTTAATATATTTATCAATGACATCAACAGTGGGTCCACGTGCACCCTCAGCAAGTTTTGCAGTGTGGTCTGGACCCCATTGAGAGAGACCTTGACAGGCTTGATTAGTGGGCTCAGGAGAACCTCATGAGGTTCAGCACATCCAAGTGCAAGGTCTTGCACCTGGCTCTAAAGAACTGTGGCCAGCAGGTCAGGAGTGGTGATCCTACCCCTCTACTCTGTGCAGGTGAGACCTGGCCTCAAGTATTGTGTCCAGAGGTGGAGTCCTCAGTACAGGAGGGATGTGGGTCTGTTGGAGTGCATCCAGAAGGAGGGCTACAAAAATTATGCAAGGGATGGAACACCTCTCTTAAGAGAATAAACTGAGAGGGCTAGGGCTGTTCAACCTGGGGAGAGAAGGCCCAGGGGAAACGGTACAGTAGCCTTTCAGGATCCAAAGCAGAACTGCAAGAAAGGAGACAGACTCTTTAGTAGATAGTGGTGTTAAGACAAGGGGAAATGGTTTCAAACTCAAAGAGGGGAAATTTAGATTGGATACAAGGAAAGTCTTACAGTGAGGGTGGTGGAGCACTGGCATAGGTTGCCCAGAGAGGTGATACAAGAGAGGTGAGGCATTCAGGGTCAGTCTGGACCAGACTTTGAGCAACCTGATCGAGCTATAGATGCCTCTATTTATTCTATGGGAGGTGGATTAGATGATCTTTAACGGCCTCTTTCAGCCCCTTTTCATGATTCTGTGATCCAATGGTAAACTAGAAGACAAACAAACATACAAACGAACAAACCAGGAGAAAAACAACTTTAATCAATCTTTCAGGTGTTAAGTGTCATAAGTGCAGTATATCTTCTCAAAGTGTTTGGCATTGTGTAACTTTTGGTTTTATGTACCTTTTAGTTCTTGAAATGAGTGCAATAAGTAGTCTGGAGTATTGAAAATATTTGAACAAAGTTCAGATTGTCAGTCCCACATAATTCAAAAAAGTTCTGACAATTAAAAAAAAATAAATCCATGTTTTAATAATCTGCTAAATAAGTAAATGGGTGATAATTAGCACTTTGCCTTGAAATATTGCACTCATGCCTAGTGCTCCTAGTAAAATCAGCAGGTCAGCTTCTTTTGTTTGAGTAGCACTGATCTTATCAGAATACTACTACACACAAGGATTGTTTCTTCTTAGATCTTTACTTGTGGGAATCCAGGTTCTTTCTGAGTTATATCTACCTTTATTTTCTTTGAATATGAGCCTAGGAACTCTAATTTATACCTGTGTTAAGGTAAATAATTGTTACATTTTTCAAACCAGGCTTTATAAATTTAAAATAGAATCAGATAAGATTAAATCTGCACTGAATCTTCACAAACCTTGGATCTCTGATTTTGTTAAATGCGATAATAAAAATCATTATCAGTAAAATAACATCAGAATATTTACTTTTTGTTGGCTTTCAGGGTTGCATATTTCAAGTTTAACGTAGTCATGTTGTTTTCTTTTTAGGCAAATAAGATGTGGTAGAACTCAGTGTGTTTGAAGAAAGCGAGATTGCTCTTCCTTTATTTATTTTTTTTTTTTATCAACACAATTGTTTCTGTTCTTTGGTGTCTCCCTCCCACTCTCTTAGCAGCTGCTTTACTGTGACAACTTACCTTCAGCAAAGTGGGAAGATGAGCAGCTGCTTGCAGAACTAAAGCCAATCTTCTGCCTGGTATCAGTTGGCAAGGGTTTGTGTGAAAGAAGCGAGGATGCAGTAAATGATATGTGCTGAGTTAATTGTACCTACTACCAGCCTGTCTTCAAAACTTGCCGGGGGGAAGTATCTATCCATTTGCACAACAGCCACAACAACAAAAATGATTCCCTAATCATCTTTAAAGGTTAAAGATAAATTAACAAATCAGATAAGTCTATTCATGGGAACTATAGCGGGGCTGATGAATTTTTTTAAAAAAATAAAATTGCATTTATTTCTTTTCAAATTTCTTTCAGTCAGGTTTTTCAGTAAGGATATTTGTAAGTGTGTAATTTCTTGGTGTGAAGGAAGGGCCTTATTTATTTATTTGTTTCAGAGGTTGAGTCATCTTGTGATTCACTCTATTCAGCTGCAAAGATAATATTGCAAATGCTGTTAGAGGACTAAGCAGACATCCTCTTACATTTTTTTCCTTTAGGCTACTAGGTATGATTGATTCAAACACCTTACTTTTTAGTTTGTGTTGCTTCCACCCTTGGAGTAGGAACGAGAAGATCCATTTCCCTGATGTACTTGCTTTCAATTTGAACTTGTGTGTTTGTCAACAATAATTGAAAATAATACTATTGTTTTCACTGCTGTATACAGGGTTACTATTAAAGATCACGGCTTTAAGTGAAAATTAGATAAGCAAACCATGAAAGGGACGTAATGTCCTCCTTTTTAAAAATATCATTGAACTCTGTAGAATAGCATTTCAAAGGAGTATGGAGGAAGATACTGGTTATCTCAGGAGAATGATCAAATTGAGGATTATGGGAAAGATCTTCCGGAAGCTGAAGGAAAACCCATTTACTAGGTGATGCATAACATTAATAATGCTGTCTAAGAGAAGACAGATGTTGTTTTACTGCTATTTTAGCCATTTCTTGTTCATGAATTTCCTATCTGATCATTATATGAAATGCTATGTTTTTTCATTCTTGAGGTAGCAGGTGTTGCATTCGATGATTCAGGAGTTCCTTCTTGATAGTGTTTTCCTCTTTTTACCTTTCATTATCATCTGGGTTGAAAGGGATTAGTGGAAGAACATTATATCTTCACAGTGGGGAGAGATATGCAGAAAATGAATATTTGCCACTGCTTTAATATGACTAGAGAAACAGTGGTTCTCCAACAAAAAGTTCTGGAGACATACCTGTTTGAGTGTTACCTTGATGTGGATTGAATTCTGTTCAAGTATTGGAGATATTTCTGTCTTACTGTTAGAAGATTTTTTTAATTCATGTGGCTGCATGATAGGTAGAGTGTCTTATTTCCCTGTGATCTCGACCTGCAGCATGAGGCTGCCCTTAAGCTGTCTTTGTCTCAACAGTATGAATGGAGAGCAAGACAGTAACATGTCCTTAAAGATTAAGAACCATAGAAAACCATGGCTTGAAAAGGGCATAAAAAATCATCTAGTTTCAACCCCCTACCATGGGCAGGGTGACCAGCCACCAGACCAGGCTGCCCAGAGCCACATCCAGCCTGGCCTTGAATGCCTCCAGGGACGGGGTCCACAACCTCCTTGGGCAACTTGTTCCAATGCATCACCACCCTCTGTGTGAAGAACTTCCTCCTAATATCTAACCTAAACTCCCCCGTCTCAGTTGAAAGCCATTCCTCCTTGTCATATCACTATCCACTGTCAGAAACAGCTGTTCCCCTTCCAGTTCAGGTCTTCCCTGAGCCTTCTCCAAGCTAAACAAGCCCAGTTCCCTCAACCTTTTCCCATAAGAGAGGTGATCCAGTTCTCTGATCATCTCAGTGGCCCTACTCTGGACCCACTCCAAGAGCTCCACATCCTTCCTCTACTGGGGACCCCAGGCCTGGATGCAGTAGTGCAGATGGGGCCACACAAGAGCTGATTAAAGAGGGACAATTACCCTACTGACCACCCTTTTTTTAATGCAGCCCAGAATACAGCTGGCCTTCTTGGCTGCAAGCATACAAATGTCCAGCTTCTCATCTATGGACCCCCAAGTCTTTCTCACAGGACTGCTTTCAAGGAGATCTTTCCTGGCCCAAGCGCAACACCTTGCATTTGACCTCGTTGAACCTCATTAGGTTCACATGGGCTTACTTTTAAGGGAGATATTAAGCAGTAAATAACTATTAGATTATCTCTTTTTACACAAAATCTTAAGTAAATTTTGGATAAATGGCAAAAAATGTGGGTTTTTTGTTTATTTGGTTTTGCATTTGTGTTGTTTTTTTTTAATTATTTTTATTTCCTGTGAAATGTTTGCAAGGAATGATTGTCTGTTTCTGATGTGGTTGCATCGTTGACACTCCAGATTTGTCTGGCTCCTGCAGAAGTCAAACTGCTATTCCTCCATCTTGTGTTTGGGAACAGGAGTGGGTGCTGGTCAGGCAGAGCAGCTGCAACTGCAGCAGTTGGCAGCAGTAATGGTGGGTGATTTACATGTTCAGTGATACAAAATCAGATGAAAATTATTTAGATGAATTCAGATGGTCAAATAATGTTTGAGTTTTCATTGCTCAGCATTTTGTTTTCATTCCTATCCTTACTATCTAGCAGTAAAATATCCTGTGGGCAAGAGGATCACATAAAAGACTGGGTTTCAGAAACAACGGAAAAAAAGGGTGTCTTTCAAATACTGCAGTAGAAGTCATTTTTCAAAAAGGGATTTGAAATTAATTTTGAAATGGGCTGTATTTTAACATTCCATCACTTATTCTGGCATGGATGCATGGGCAAGGTTATTTCAAGTCAAAAATATTTTGCAATTCTTAAATTATAGGGGAAAAAAAAGGGGAAATTTGGAATTTATCATACTAGCAGTTTTCTCAAAAATATCTTTTTTTGTTGTTGTTGTCAATCATAACGTTGTCTTTGTATCTGCACATGAAATAATTCTTTCAAAAGAAATGCAATAGAGCAATGAGATGTTATTATTAAGTCTTCATGCCTATGTTGTCTTTCAGTCTGGGTAAGCATGCCACTTTCCATTGTGTGACCACTTTTTTTTGGCAGTGGAATGAGTTGTCATCAAATGTTAATGCTTTATCATGTTCTCTTCATTACACATGGTCATTTTCATGACAAAGAATGTAAAATGAATTAAAAATGGTGCAAAATTAATATGTTTCACTGACAATCTGGAAACAATATTCTATGATCTTCCATAGAGAGCATAGCTGGGGACTTTAATAACTGCAAGTGCATAGCTGCTTCTTTTACAAAGTTTAAAAGATTTTCCATGTAGTTTTGTCAAATGTATGCCTGTGTATGTATGAGAAGGTATGTATACGCGTGTGTGTATGAGCAGCCTGCACAAGTTAACAAGAATTATATTAGAAACTAATTTTGCATGTTTTTTTTTAAACCTAAAATCTATTGATTTCTCTTCTCCAGGTTTTGGCTTGTAAAACCTTGAGGTTTATGTCTGATAGCAGAAGCAGGATCAAAGAGTATGTAGGTAAGTAGTGTAGGGTATGAACTACTCCCCAGATCTTGCATTTAACATTCAATTTTTAAATATTTTTGAGTATTATATTTTTATTATCAAAATCTTCATTTTTCATTGACAACTGCTTCTGGTATTGTTAATAGTTTTTTTATTTATGTTTTTAGCTGCCAATAATAGTTTTGATTAGATGGCTAATGCATTAAGCTGTACTATCACTTTATATCCTCTAATTCTAACAATATTTTACTGCACAAAAAAATTATATGGGAGAAAGCCAAGAACAAAAGAAGAGTATTTACCCTTTTGAAATAAAGCATCTGCATTGCAGATGCACTTCTAATTCATAACTCTTGCCCTTCAAAATGCTGGCATGTTTGGTGAATAAATTGCTATTTTTTTTTAGCAGAGTTGATGTGTCTTTCATTATATTTATATTTCAGAATTTTTCTATCTTTATTTCTCTGAAAAGGAAAAAAAAAAAAGCCCATAGATTCCTAGATTTTCATACATGGTTTTCATACATTTGTTAGCTAGTAGAAGTTCCTTTTCAGTAGGCAAATATTTAAGGACTGATCTTGAGGAAAAAAAAATAAAAACAGAAAAATAAGTCCTTAATACTTTCAGACTCTTACATCTCTGTTGTAAATAACCAATCAGATAATGCAGAACAGCTGAATGAATGCTCAAAATCAGTTGTGCTTGGGATTTCCTCAGAAGACACCATTTTATGTATTTTTGAGGTTGATTCTGCTGCTAAATTCATAGATAACGCCAATTCCTCAAAACGCTTACTGTAGAAACAAACGTGTTCTCCATTTTAAGGAATGCTCATTTAGGAGACTTGAGTAAAATTAGGAGACAAATGTCATGTGCAGATTTAATTATTTCCAGATTTTTCTAGAGAAAGTGAGTGAGACCGAATTCTAGACTGCAAGGTGTATTCTTATAATTATGAAAATTTATCAGCTTGAGTCAAGAACTCATGTACATAGAATCAGGTAGGAAAGTGAGAAATTGCTGTAATAGGAGTGTATGGGCAGCAACCAAAGAGCTGATATCCATTTTTATACGAAGTTATTCTTCCACTATGAAGGTCTGTGCTTTAATTTCTGTGTTACCTAATGCTGTGACATATGATGAAGTCTTTAGATTACTGTAAAAGTAATCATAAAAGTCAAAGGAAAAAGCTGTGTAGTATAGTGGAATGGTGTTCTTGCTTCCAGAATACTCAGAATCTTTTCCGCAAATGTAAGAAGGAAAATAAGTAATGAAGAATCTTGGTGAGTGTAGAGTAGGTTAACATGAAAAAAAAGAAGTATGAGGGTAAGGTTAGGACTGCAGGAATATTTTGAGGTAACATTCAAATAAATTTTAACTTACGTCAACATCCATCTTTGGGACAAACATTTTCTGTATAGAGCTGTATAGAGTCAATAGTAATCACACTCTCCTTTCTTTAAAAGATACTTGGTTGATGTATTGCAGTCTGTTTGGGTGTCCTAATTTATCCCTTCCTCTAGCAAAAGGTGAATTTGTTAAATAGTAAAGAAATCAAAGACATGCATTTTAAATTGCCTTAGAGCCATATGAAGACAACACAAAATGTTCTCTTTGTGACCTGAAAGAACAAGCAGTAGATCAAAGACATTGTTTGGCGCAGAATCGAAGGGAAAGGGGATAGCTGGCTTAGAGCTTATAATCAATATAACCGCTGATTCATAATGCCACAGTAGACTTCAGATGATGACGCTTTCAGAAAATGAAAGCCAAAGAGAAAAACAGCAAGAAAAGATAAGGAGCTGTGACACAAAGTGATAGCTCTGAAGGGAGGAATGTTGTACAATGGCCTTATACAACACAGAGAAGAAAAAGTGAAGATGACTTACAGTAACATAGTGCATTAGAAAATACATCTGCAGTGTACTTATTAAATCAGAAAAACAGAGGAAAGAGTCCAATAAAAAGATACATTTTACTCTAAAACCTTCTTCTAAAACTTAGCTAGCAGCACTTGGATTTACAAATAGTAGGGGATAGAAGTAAACATGGATTTGTATTTTTTTGAGTTTTCATTTTTTTTAATAATCTACTCTTTGTTGTGAACTTCCTGGGTTAGCATGTTACCACAGAAATGTAATATATGTATTTCTTATGGTTTCATGCATTGTATGTGTGGGTTGTGGTCACTGCTTGAGTTCCCATGGTTATTTAGTGAGGAAGCTGCATATAATTCCTGACAGCATGGTAGTTTATTAAAGAATCGCTCATATTTCAAAATGTTTTTTCTAAGATCGTTATAAAAATAAAAAACAAATGTCAAGGTTATCAGCTCTTGTTACCAATTGCCCAGCAAATGTAAAGACACTAAAAATAGCCACAGGAAGCAATAATTTCAGTGAAAAATTACAGAGCTATTTACTTAGCATGCTAAGTAATGTATTTTTGATCAAAGATAAACAGTTTTAAAAGTTACATTTGTTTTTTTGCGGAGGAAAAAGGAAATTGCTATTCCCTGCAGGCTGATATACCTTGTAAAGCAATCTGTCTTCAAACCCAGAATGAAAGAGAGCCAAAAAAAATCTCTGAATTACATGACAGGGCTCTCAAGATGCTGCTAGTTACTCTCTGCTGTTGAGGACCACAGATGTCTGATATTGTGGATTATATTGAGTACTTCCTGGTTTGTTTGGTTTTTTGGTTTTTTGGGTTTTTTTTTAATATGAAACAATTAAAATTTAGGCATGTTGGATGACTACAGTTGTTTGAACATACCAAACCATCCCCTCACTGAAGCTTATTTTCAATAGAAGATGTGTCTTAAAATCTTCATCATTTTAAGGTCACGTACAAGCTCTTTAGTGAATAGACTTAGACATTAGTAAGAATTTTACTAATTAAATTTACTAATTTTACTCTTATAGCACAAATTTGTTTTCACTAAAGTCTGTGGAATTGGATTGCTGAGGGGAGAAATTGGTTGCTGTATTTGAAACTCCAGAAACAATTCAGCAGTTATGTTTCACTGGCAATGTAATTGGTTTTAACTGACTTTAATATGAGGCGAAGGTCTGATAGTGTTGGTTCTATGGCACAGAATTTGCCGAACAAGGAGAAAGGCAAAGATTGCTCTACCTACCTTAGTTCCTTCTTTGGCCTCAGGTTTCTTATTTATCAGGTTTGCTAAAGAATAAACCCCTAGCAAACCGAGAAATACAAAATTTCCCTTAATAATGTCCTTCTCTTGACCCGTCAGCTTGTTCTGCAGAAATGCAGAAATTTACTGGATGTGTTTTGGAAGTATTTTTCAGATGCTTTCCACTCTGGCTGTGTAGAATGTTGATTCTGTGTCAGCTGGGAAGGGCTCTTCAGCCTTCTTTCTGTTTTTCTCCTATCAAAATGCAGTATTTAAAGAACTTTCGTTTTCCAAAACTACAGGTGAAAGGAAAATACTCCTATGTATGAGCCATCAAAATATAGCTTAGACAGTTCAAGATTTGTGAAAGCGCATGAAGTGTTTTATTCATTATAATAGTAAATGCTCAGACTAAAGCTAATGGGAAGCTTCTGTAAAACAAGATTAATCCTGGTGAAGCACTGCTTTCTTCAACAGTCCTGGGAAAATTTGGTTTTGTAGTTTAGGCTGAGGTCATACACCAAAGAAGAAAAGTATTCTGTTTTCTTAATTTTGAAAAAGATGTCATTATGCCTTGGGAAGTATTACAATATTTTAGTAATCAGCTGCAGTGCTCATTAGTCTGCGTATTATATCTGAAGCACTTGTATTTGTTGAAGTAGCAGGAGCTGAGATAAAAGAAATTTGAAAGTGAAATCATTACAGATTTGAGTCAGTACCTCTTTCAGACTGGAAGCTTATGATATTACATTTAATGAGCTGATGCCCCAAACTCTGAAAATGGATTTATACTTTCTAACCTCTTTTGAACTTCTTAATAGAAATTTCTTTATAGTATGAATTTATGAAAAGATAGTATTTTCTGTTTACTGAATTTGTTCTTCTAAAACAAGGAAGGATGAGAAATTCACTAGTTAATAACTAGTTCATGAACCAAACTTCACTTCTCTAAGTAGAATAAAAATATTTTCGCAGAGGAGAAAGTTAACTGTGGTATATCTACATTGACATAAACAGAACCATATTTTTGTGGGGAAATAAATTTAAATTAAAGTCTGCTTATCAAAAGTATATGCATTCTTAGAGAGTTACACTATAAAATGAATCACAGTGTTGTTTAGTTCAAAATAGCAATTGGAAAGAAAAGGGTGAATGCTTATGCACAGGTTGCACTGAAAGTTATACCTCCGATTTATTTCCATGGAAACTACAACAAAGAACACTATTTTGTAGGGCAAATTCACAGCTACAAAGCACTCTTAGCTGTGCACCATTAGCTGTGCTTGTTTACCAGTGATGAACAAAAGCTTGCTTGCCGTGCTGATAAAAATCTCCACTAGGGGAGGTGATCCACAGTTTTCACAGCTACTATGGCAGTGTCGTTGTTAGAAAAATGTTGCCCACACAATCCATCTTCATTGGTCCAGACAGATCGAAGTCAGAAGGTGCAAAATCTGAACTATCCCATGGATGTGGTAGGACAGAGCAGCCAAGATTGGCAATGGGCTCCAGGGTCTTCAAGCTGTTATGAGGCCTTGCTTTCTTGTGTTGCAAGAAAAACACTGTCTTTTTGTCTGGCCTAACTCTGCAAGTTCAAGCCTTCAGCTTAATCAAGTATTTCAAGGAGATGGTCAGAGTTGATGCTTGGTCCAGGTTCCAAAGAATACAGAGAGATCATTCCTTTCCTATTCCAAAAGACAGTGCACATCAGTGTACCTGCTAAGGGCTGCATCCTGAACATACTCTTCAATGAGCAATTCACATTTCACCACTCCATAGACAGTTATTTTAACTTTGACTCATCATGGTGATATCTTGTGACTAGTAAAGAAAATCAAAACCAGGCACCTTCAGTCTTGTATTGACATAATATGTCCTGATTAACTTGTGTATGATTTTCTTTCTGTTCCAGTGTGAGCATCTGTGGGCTCTACCTGGCACAAACTTCACAGTATTCCAACATTGCCACCTTCATTTCCTACACATTGAAATTGATATTCAAGTCTGTACACAATTCCTGGTCATAATCTGACAATTTGTATGGATGAGCAGATTGAGAAACTGTGCCTTTCATAGTGTGACAGCTATGCATGGCTGCCTGTCTTTCATGTCACTGTTGCCACCGCTGAAACAAACCATCCACCAGCTGAGTATGCTCACATCCACTGTTTGATCTCCATAAATGTTAAGCAGGCATCAGTGATTGTCAATGGATGCCATTTTTTTCCACAGGGAGAAATTCAGTGACACACCTTTGCTTCATTAGCATGTCTGTTCTGTCAGACTGCCCCTCTGCTGCCATCTGTTGCACAGCTACAACATGTAATGGAATACTTGTGGGCAGGTCCAACTTCTACTTCCATGCCACCTCCATCTGCTTCATAACGTAAAAAGCATGATAAGATATGCCACATCATTACTTTTGTAGCAGACTAATATGACATAATCCAGGGAGGAGTGTAGGTGGAAGATCACTTAAAGCAAAGTGGATCATGTGCATGTAGCAAATTTCAGGAGTGGGGTATAAATTAATCTGGGCCAAAAGTTGAAGGAATTCACAGAGTTGACTATGTTTATGTATTTCTAAAGTTTTTACATAGTTCTAAGTTTTCTTTCAAATAAGTTGAACAAGTCAGTTTAAAAAGGAGATTGTTATTTGTTTGAACATGAATTAATGGTTTTTTTTACTAGAAATCAATTGGTTCCACATGTGTACATAATGAACAGAAATATGTAGCATGCAAAAGCTTTCCTTTCAGACCCAGAATGGGAGGAAAACATCAGTCTTAATTAAGCTATTTGAAAGTGATACATAGTGTTGTAGGAAAAGTAACAGATCACAAGAAATGAAAACATTTATGTTTCAATAATTTGCTTTAGGTGACCTTAAATACACTAATTTGTCTTTGATGAAGTATGTCAGGTACTGTCAAGTTAAATGGTCAACATTTTTATTATTTAAAGAGTAACATTTTTCTAGCAATACTCTTGGATTTGTTGAAGAAATAACATTTTTCTTGTAGCTTTTATGTAAGTATCACCTCACAGTCCTGAAGTGTGCAGCTGTTCTGGACCAAGGGGTTGGATAAAATTCAAATAGTTCCAACACAAGTATTTCTCAGCTTGAAGTAATATTTCCATGTGCACAAATACATCAGAATGTAAATCTGCACTTTTAATCACTATGCTATTTATTTCTGAAAAAAATTTACTTAATCCTTGCAGCAGACTGCCTTTTTATCTTGGTTAGAAACTTGAATAGCAAGAAGACAGACAAATAAAAGATGGCAGATGCCATTTCACACAAATTCATACCTTATTACTGCAGTACTAAAATAATCATATTTCATTCAATAGAGAGTAGACAAGATTGTAGAATGCCAGTGTTGTTAGAAATTGTCTGTGTGTGGCTGTTAAGCTGACAGTCTAAATTATAAGGATTTCTTTTTCTTTTTAATGTGGAAAGCCTTAGCTGCTCTTTGTAAAAACAAAAGTAATTCCCACCTTCAAAAAATAACCAAAAAAACAAACAACAAACATCCATAAAATTAATTCAAAACAAAGTTATATCTTCAGAGATGAGCATAGATAGAAGATCTGTGCTGATATAAGATGACGTAAAGAGCCATGAGTCTTCATCTCACAATTCTTTAGCTAAAAATTATGCATTTAGCCTCTTTTTTAACCTCAGCTTCTGAGCAAAAAGTGGAGAGAAACAAGCCTTTAAAGGCAGTACCTATCTCAAATGCTTAGAGATGAATCTTCGTTAGATGTGAATTTGAAATAAGGAATTTAAACTAAATACTGGCAAAATGAATCCTTATTACAGGTCAGTCATTTGACTAGATTACTGTTGACATTTACTTATGTATTTAGAGCATGTGGCACACTTTTATGAAAATATTTTGCTCATTAGGATCTATTAAATGATTCAAATCCAAAATGTGGCACACTGTGATCAAAATGTTTATTTTTACGTGTGTGGCCGCAATGGCAGATTCAGATACTAACCCAGTACCTCCTTTATTTATTTAACAGCACTTGGCAAATAATACCAAGATTAACTTCTCACAGTATCTTCTGATCATTTTGGAAGAGAGAGCTTTCTGCTTTAAAAAAACAAACAAACAAACAAAATAAACCCATATTATTTTAATCAGAGTTGGTATTATTTCCTTTTGGTGCCAGAAGCTGGACTTGATGATCCCTATAGGTCTCTTCTGGCTTGGGACATTTTATGATTCTATGATTCTATGATTCTATTATGAAACCTGCCTGTTTTTGTTAAGGCAAATCAGGAATGAAGCATACAGACCAGAAACATATAGTCCATTTTCCCATCTTCTTACAGGATCCACTTGACTGACAGTTCATGAGAAACAAAATCTTCCCATGACTGATGTATAACTCAAAGCCTGGAAGATCCTTATCTTCACTGACATCTGTAACGTTTATGAGCACGTGATGAGTACTGTGCTGTGGTATTTAACACACTGCCTGTATTTCTTGTTCTAAATAGAGTTACTAAAGTCCAAGCTCTTCTTCCATCTAATGCAATTGGATTGATTAAATAAACCTGCTGATTGTTTTCCTCTCATGACAGTTCATGTTTCCCTCTCATGACAGTTTGCGTTATTTTTCAGGGTATCTTTAGCCAACACTGATTTGAATGTTTATATCCATTTCTAACCCTAATATTTTTTGGGTGGAAAGTAACTTTTGCTTTCGTTTCAGTGGCTTTGATTTTATTAAATTATTCCTTCTGAAGAAATCCAGAATTACGGATGTTCTTCAGTTACTGCACACAATTTTCTTGCTTGCTGTCTTTGTTATGGTTTTTTTCTCCGAAGTGCTATACCTGCTAGGGAGATCACATGAAAAGAGGTATTTTTTTGCAATGCTTTATTTTTCTTTTAACTCTGCTCCTAAATGGGAACCAAAGAAGTGTTTCATGGCTTATTCCTATTTGAAGGTTTGTGATAAAATATAAAAACAGGCACATCTACTATCACAAGGCTAGGACTTGACTTTTTTTTTTTTCATAATATCTTGTGTGAAGAAATCTAACCAGATACTAACAGTAGGCTTTTCTAACCAATAATTGGTGTTGGTAATAAGGGCTGTGCTGACAGCCAGCTGTGCTACTGCCCTCAGTCCTGCAGTGAGGAAGGAGAAAGGAGTCTGAAAATGATTACCAAGTATTCCTGGCAGTCATGGTTTCATTTAAAAAAATTAGTAAAATGCCTTTTTACTTTTAGAAATGTTTCTAACATTTGAAAAAAAGGTCTGTATGAAGAGTTAAGAAGAGAACTGCTGCGAACTGCACAAATCAAGGGTATTGCCCAGTTGGGCTGCCAGCCTACATTGTAGACTTCGTCTTTAGTAAAAACTCTTCTCCTCCCAATTAAAGAAAAAAGGTAAGGGAGCCTGCAGACCTTTCCAGTATGTTTGGTGTGACTTTTAACCCCTCATTTTACCCTTTTTATATGGCTCTCCTTTACAACACACTCTGATATGTTGGTGGCGCCCAGTTGTGCTGCTGTGGGTCAGACTGGGTTAGCAGTTTTGTTACAGACCTTATTTCCTGGGAATACGTGAGCCAGCCATAGAGCTTAACCACAAATCGTGTATGTGCATGAATTAATTACAGGCATATGTTTCGTGCAGACCATTTTCCCTCTTACCTCCATGTGATTTTGGTACTCAATTGCAATCTGAAAAAATTTGCTTAAGGCATTGTGATTTTGGGGCAAAGACAAACTATACAAGGTTGAAGAAAATCTGAGCAGCAAAAGACTATGGTAGTCCCATCATCATTATTTTTTGTAAAAAAATAAGTAATTATCTTTAGGTGATTATCTTCCGATATGGTATAACTGCTACATTCTTTCTCAGTCATCGTGGGACAGAATTTCCACATCTGTTGTGGTGAATAAGCGAAATCTCATGTGGTCCAACTCATAAACTAAAAGTCATTCAGTTTCCCTATCCCTGATTTTGTCAAGAAATTGCTCTTTGTTGACAGAGAGGTTGAGACAAGTGGAAGTTTGGGAAGTTCTCTGAGATCCTTGAAGATAGGCCTCTGAAGTATAGTTCGTTTCTATTTATTGGGAATTGTTGCTGATAAGTTGCTGCTAAATAAACTGTGTACAGGAAATAATGGATTTTTTTTTTCCTGGCTGTTCATTACACAGTGAGAGAAGCTATTATACTCTACTAGGAAAACAGATGACATTTTATATCTGTCTCTATTAAAAGCCCACTTAACCTGCTATTTGTTGCTGAGTAGGAGACCTTATGTACAGACTTCCCCAAGGGTGTTTTGTGTAAGACAAATCTAGTCCTCTCTTTTGTGGTTATGGAATTGTCTTGGGTGCTAAAAACTGGTGCAATTCAATAGTGGAATAAAGAGCTGAGTGTAATGCTGCTGTTCTTTACATCCCATAGATTTTGGAAGAGAGGAAGGAGCAGAGTATTGCTAAAGTGAAATGTGAAATTCATCTCCCTTCCTCAACAGAGAGAGCTATATACAAGCAGTCCAAAGCTATTTCAGTCTTTGAACAAAAGTGTTTCCTTTTTTTTTTAAAGCCAATATCTTTGTCTGCCCCAGTTCTGGGTTTACAGCTTGGCCAGACGTGCTGTGGTTGATTTCCTTCAAACAGCAATTTTCATGATGTAGTAAAAATGTTTTTTAAGAAAAAGTTTTAAGGACCAGAGCATGAGAGTAACACTTATATTTGGTTTGGGAAGCTGAAGAGATTTTTTTTCTAGAGCAAAGTGGGAAAAAATTTAAACATGCAGCATATATATACGCATATGTACATAAAAAAGGGGATGAAAGATAATTAAACTGATTTCTCCTACAGATAGAGAAACTGCCTTGATGAAGAAGCAGATATTAAACTGATTCTAATATTTAGCTTAAAAGCCTGAAGACGGTAAAATAAAAATGTGAAAATAATGAAAACATTGAAGATTTATAAAGGGAGTCTACTAACATTATTTATAGCATGTGCTTTGATAATAATTTCTCCGAGCCACACATTCAACCTAAAAGAGCATTGCAGAGAAAGGCTACACCTGGGAAAAGCATGATAGAATCATAATTTTAAAAAGTGTTTACATAAACTTTGATGTTACTGAAAAAAGAGGTAATGAACAGCAGCTCACAAGCTAAGCAATGAACAAAAATCAGACTCAGAAACTGCAGGAAGACCATAGCAGCTAACTCCTTAAATCTTAAAAAAAAAAAAAAAAAAAAAAAAAAAAAAAGTATTTCTTACAATGTCTAAAATGATATACTCTGTTAGCTATTTTTAAAGCAAAAATATATCCTTATTTAGAATGAAGTTTTTCCTAAAATCTAGCCACCACTTGTACTATTTTAAGAAAATTTGGAAAAGGAGGGCTTAGATTCTTCTCACTAGATCTGTAAATGAGTAAAACATTTAAAAAATGTACACCGAATGGGTAGAAAATGAAGATATAGACAGATAACATGTGATACTCATTTTGTATGCTTTTTGTTGTTACTTGAGACATTTTTAATATCTGAAAATAGTTCTTGTATTAATTAACAAATTAGCAGTTTATCTGGATGGAAAAAAACCTTCAAGTTACTGGGTTAAAAAGCAAATTGTTCTCCAGTTGCAAAATCAAGTGCCTTAGCTGAGTTAATGCTTTCATTTCTTTTGCATGTGTCAGCATTAATGGAGGCAGGCTTCCATAAAGCCTTGCATGTGAAGATGGTGCTGATCAGACTAGATTCAGTTCCATTGAATGCTTTTTGCATTTTTTTGGAATGACGCACAAAGGAAGACTTCAAATCAGGCTGAACTTCAAGCAAAAGTTAATGCTATTCTCTTTTGAGTTCAACCACCCACTTTGCTTAAGGTCACTAGTTGAGGCTAATGCTGCACAGAGGGGCTGCAGCAAACTTGGCATCTCCTTGATTAGGCTCCCTGCTGATCTAATACACATACCAGCTCACTTGCCAAGTCAAATAACACATTTAGTGAATTGGAAATAAGATTTAAGTGAGCCAGCACAATGCGGCTTGCCCTCTCATCTTTTTACCGAATCCTTCTCTTTGTATGCTAGGCTGTGAAAACTGCTCTTGTTAGAGGACTTAATCTTCATTTTTTCCTGTAGATTATTTGGAAACAGGTCAATTGAATGTTGGAGCTGCTAACTCCTCCTACCAAAGAAAGAAACTGCTTGTGGCATACTGATTGCATCATTTAAATGAAAGGCTGTTATTATTAAAAAGAAAATACTGTAGTATGAGGATCTCTTAGAACAGAAAATATATATAAATATTAAATGCAACCTGTTTTTAAATAATGTGTTTATTTCTTTGTCTTTGAGTCTGTTTTCTCAAGAGTGCTTCACATTAGCTGCTGGTGAGTAGTAATTGATGGGGTTGATCACATCAGTACGTATATTCATGTGTTAATTCTACAGTGGTTAATTCTTAAATACAGTGAGAAACAATACAGTGACATTTCTATAGGACATTTCTATAACTCCCTTCATAAAAGCAAAATTAATCACATCACACAATGTTTGACTTTGAACTATTCTGTATTTTAAGGCAACAAAATCAGGACTGCAGCTAAGCCTTCACAGTTTCTTCTTTGTTTTTATTATTTTTAGAAGGTGAATGGTCACTGTGTGTATTATAATATCAGATTTAGGATAGATTTCTCATAGACTTTAATGCCAGTTGCTCTGTAATAATCTGTAACTATCTCATATCTCTCTGTTAGGTGTTCAAGGTTATGATGTATATTGACTTCTTTTTTACAATCAGTAAAAATTTTTGTTCAATTATACAGATTTATATGCGTCTCTTCCTTGTCTAACTCCTGAAATAAGAGTTTGTTTTCTGAACTGTTCCTGATTTTTTTTTACTTTTTATTTTCCCTCGTCTTTTTCAAAAACGTATACTACAACTGTATAGAATGGGAAATGGAGAAAATTGACATTTATAGCATTTCAGCAAAGACATGAGATTTTAAGTACTACATTAAAAGTAAAAATTTATGTGTGACCTACAACTGCAAGATAAAATGATTCCTTTTTTTTTCCAGAGCAATGATGAGTACAGTTTACTTCACTTACTGTATTTTAATCTACATTTAGTGATTTTAATGTATTGGCAAAACATCTTGGCAGACTTTTCATGACCATCAGTGCTTTTCAGTCAAGATTTTAAAAGCCAAACAGTCATTTACTTCATAGCAGATGTTTGTTTGAAGCTCAGTCAAGAACAGAAGAAGGAATCTACTTTTTGTCTCTTCCTCACGTTCAAATGAGATATAGCATGGGGAAACTTGTTCTGCTTTCATATCCACCTGTATTTTTTGGAAGTGCTTCCTTGCCATTGCCTATGAGGAAGTGCTTAGTTACTGGTGTAGGATCCATAAAAAATTAGGGCACAAGAAACTTTTTCTTATACAACAGCCGCTTCAAAAGTAATGCCTCCTGTTTAATGATGTTGGCCTGCAATATCCAAGGTGAATGCTGGTGGTATGGCAGAAGAGACTGAACCTTTCCACGAGTATCCCATTATGTTTTGTTGTTGTGCAACAGATGGCAGTAGAGGAACATTCTGACAAAATGACATTTGACTTGGAAGTGCAGATGAAACAAAGGAAAGTCACTGAATTTCTTCATGCGGAAAAAAATGGCAACATTGGCATTCATTGATGACTGCTAAATGTTCATGGAGATGAAACAGTGGGTGTGAGTACAGTGAGGCAATAGGTGGTGCATTTCAGCAGTAGTGACAGTGATGGTTGAGTGGTATGTCAGTAATTAAACATTCCATTAAGAAGACCTGTACTTCATTATTTGAGGAATTATCTTAAAGGATGTTTAAACACAATCCTACACTCAGAGTCATCTCCTCTTTCCATAAAGAAAGTCCTTTAGCAGAAGCTGAAGACTTTTTGTATGTGAAAAAAGTGAGGATGTATCTGCTCAGCAGAAGATTGGTAGAAAGGGCAATCAAATCCTTTGAAGACTATCTGTAAGAGTAGAGCCTAATGAAGACAAACTAGATTTCTTTGGATTTATTAGAGTTGTTCTAACTCAAATGCAGAAAGATGGTGTTGTGTGGTTGAAGGAGAGTGTCCTTCTAGTAGCACATCTTGAGCTGTTCTTGAGGTGTTCCTGTGCTGCCAAGCACACTCATTCACTTAAACCAGTTACCTGTCAATCCTCAAATCCAAAAGGCAATTTCCCTTCTCCACGTGATCGTAGGTGGAAGTTGTGGTTTGTATGCATGTATAAATGATGTAAAAAGAGTAGATTCTGAAAAAACAAGTGTAGGTATTTTACCTATAGCAGATGAAATTAGAGATGGACGCCCTTCTATACAAGTGATACAAGTCTGATTACCTCTCTAAAAACCTGGAAGTGTCATGTGGAAGAAATGACTGGTATTTTATATCACTGGTGAAGCATTCAGATATGCTACAGTGGGTGAAATTCCCATTGGTGTGTTAATTCTGTATTAAGTCTAAGGCTAGCATAACTTGTTCCGTGTCCAGAAACATTAGTCCCCCTAGTTTAATGATTTCTTGTATGTCCTTAACTTTTAGGCATTTAAGTTTTTAAACTTTAAAATAGTTTTACATCATTTTATGTATTTTGTAGAATCCATGCACCTTTCCCTTTAAGGCAGTTGCAATGCTTCAAATTAGCTTTGTAAATAAAGTAAAGGAAAAGTTCAGCATTTGCAATTTCTTTGCTACTCTTGTGGCAGTTTCTAGACTCATAGGTTAATCTTTCACTGATTCAAGATTCTGCATAAATCTATGTGTCTTTTTTTTTTTATCTTTTGATAGATGTTAATATGTTTTTGTACTCATCTATCTTGCTATATTACTCTATTATTATTACTTAATTGCACTGTTATGAAGCCCAGTGTCATTAACATCCAACCCTTGACAGTAAAAGCAAAGCTGAAGGATTTTCAAGATATGTGGAGGTGACTGACCCAAACGTTCAATGTAGTTTCCCACAAACCTATATCTTGTTTGTTTTTTTAATGCCATGCCACAGCTTACCCAAGCGTAAGGTGTCAGAGCAGCGAAGCATTTTCACCCAGCTGTATTCTGTCATCAAAGGAACATAAAAGCAGCACATTAATGCTTCTCCAGTTAGAGTGTAATTTCTCTATGCTGATGGCTTTCCTCTTGTTTTCTTGCAGTAGTATGAACAACTCCTACCACATTAATATTTCAATTACAGACAGAAACTTTGTTATTAATGGTCTTAAAAGGGCTTACTACTCATCAAAAAATTGCATGTGATCAGAGAGGAGCTGAAGTCCAAGAAGCTGGTGATGAAACATAGGTGTAAAATTAAAGGCGTTGGTACTGGGAGATCATGACTTTTTTCAGTTTGGATCATTTCATTCCATCTGCCAAAATTTGCACAGTATTTTCCTTGAGACTGATGTTAATTCTTCTTCCAGGTTATACATCTTTGTTGTGCATGCATCTGCCACAGATACTTTCACGATTTCCACTAGGTTTCTGATGTCGTGGTTAATACAGCTCCATATTACTGCTTATGCAGACAGCAGTACATTACATGTTGAAAAGTAAAACCTTCTTGTAAAGGAGGTCAAATTGTTTTTGCTTATTTTTAATTATGATTTTATCTGCTCTTTTCAAGATAAATTCTTGAAAACAAAATTCATAATTTATTTCCAAATTTCATGTGAATTTCTGAGAAGTTTACAGATTCAGCTATGGGCTATCTAAATGAGTATTTTTATGAGAATTTGGAAGAAAAAAATAAAAAGCAAAAAAACTTCTTTCCATGTGACTTGAGTGCAGAGCCTTCATTAGCTCAAAAAGCATACAAATTAGATCTCAATAATTTATTGATTGTATTAATTAAATTGGACATATTTTAATATCAAAAAAGCAGCATGTCCACATTATTTATATATATTTAGATCTAGGTAGAAAAAAATGCTTCTAAATATAAATATTTAGAAGCTTCTAAATATAAATTTGCTTCTAAATTTAACTCTCAAATCATTTTTACAAGCTATCATTTTTCTCCATTAGACACCTATTTCTGTAATTTAACAACCAATAATTTTCAAAATGAAGGAAACAAATTTGAAATGCATTTGGACAGAAGTTAATCTACTCTTTGGTCATTCCTAAAAAATACCATTCAGACAAAGGAGTTTTAGTGTATTATTTCACCCTACCAAGTTCAATGAAAAGAGCAATAGATAGTATACATATATATTATTATTTTGTGAAATACTTTACTTTGTGAAATATTGTTATCCAATTGGAAAGTCTGCATAGTAGTGCAGTATTACCAAAATAAGATTCTTGAATCATTGCATTTGAATTGATAATCATGGGATGTTTCAGAAGAAGTTTGAATTACTTTAGTTGTTTGACCCTCTAAATGTTTTAGAGGTCACTCCGCAGTATGGAGTCCACAGACATAAAATAATAATATTCACCCAGCAGCAAAAGTAGTGCAGAGATGGCATTGTTAAATAGTCCTGAAGAAGTTGTATGATGCAGGTATTTTTCTCTTATTATCAAAGCTAATAATGTTTGTAGAGCATGCTTCCATCTGTAAGATGTCATCTATTCAACTTCTTTTCTACAGTTTAAGAGAGTAGAGGTAACATTTTAGAAGCTGTAGCTAAATTTGATAGTTTATTCCAGTAGTAGTTACTGAGGTTTAGTTATATTGGTCATTTTTATATATTTGAAAGGTTTGACATAAAAATGATCTTTTTTTTTTTTAAAAAAAAAAAAAAGGACTGATAGTTTGAACAATTACGTGGCCCAAATAGCTGGCTAGACATTGCATATCGCAAAACTTGTGGTTAAAGGATAAAATTTGCTATATTGGAAAGAAAAGATCCCTTCTTTAGCCTCAGTGGAGCTGAGAACTTTAGGTTCATTCTTACATTCTGAGATCCATTTTGTCTATAGCACATTATGATTTTGTTGGGGAAAAAAGATGGACCTAAACAGTAGGCAGAGGTACAACTTCCAGAGTTGTTTCCCAGCGCGTAAGTGCATCAGTTAAATAATTTAAGGTAAATTTTAAAAAAGATTGTATGAAAATGTTAAATTTGAACTTGACTATAAAAGTGTCATTTATATTCAGCATAAGAATTCTCATTTGAAGAAATAAGTATGTTTTAACACATTTAAATTCATGTTGTCACTAAGGAGAACACGTTCTACTCCTCTGTGATAGTTAATTTTTTTTTTTTCTTTTCAAGAACTGTTTAGTACGTTTAAAAAAAAAAACAAAAAACCCCATAAAAATAACCAGACATTCTCAAATAACAACAGACACAGAAACAGCTCCATGAAAACCTAATTCTATAGCATCTCAATTTCTGAAGTCGTGCTTTTCTGATATGAAAGCAATAGAATAAAATTTCAAAAGAGAAAAGAATGGATTCTACACATATAAAGATGTAACAGAAAATGCAGAAATGTTTCTCACTGTGTTTCCTTGCTTCTTGAGTGAAATATGAAGGGCTTCGGCTTTAGCAACCATAACTGAAATTGAAAATTTCATAAAAAATAATTGTAAGCCAAACAACAGGAAAGTACTATTTTCAGTGGACTCACAATTCAGAACTTAATTTCAGAAATTAATAATTAAAATTATGAATATGTAACTTTACTTATAGGAAGGAACACAAATTTTCTGATGCTCCTTGAAGAAGTTATTTTGTATTGCTTTTACACTCCATTTGATTCATATACTCACATGGTCTTCATACAACACACATACCACTGTATTGAACTGATTTCAATTTTTACAACCTTGTAAAATTGTTCCTACATTTTCTTATTTTCTGAGTTGATGGCCTAATTAGTAGCAGTCAAGGTTACATCTAGGTGTTCCAATAAAAAATGTTTCTAATTACCCCAAGACTGAGGATAATTCAATTACAAATCTTTTCAATTTGATACATTCCTTTCTTCCTAAGGAAGGATTATGTTGATGGGTTTCAGGTAATGGAACTGGGTGGCTTAGGAGGGGCATTAAAACATCCTTCCAGCTTTAACTAATGTGATTAAGTTTTATGAAGTTTGTTTTTCTTCTTAAAATCTTACAGAGGTCAAGTACTCATGTGATTCCTTGGAGCAGTGGTTGAGAATTTGGTTAAGATGAGGACAAGGTAGTAATCTCTTGAAATGTGCTCATTAGCTCTAAAAAGATTTGAAAAAAATTGTTTCCCACATCACAAAACCTTAGTTAATAAATTAAATTTAAAAAGAAAAAAGAAAAAGGGGAAAGAAAAAAAAAGTATAATACTTTTCAAGTCCTTAATTACTGATTCTCGTGTAGGACATTTTCTTGGATAACACCTTGTTATCTGTTCACACTTCCGTGATCTTTACTGGGGAGAAAGTCAGGTTTGACAAATATTTTGAAGTTGAGTTCAAACCTTTGCCCTGTCAGTAATCTAAACTGAAGTAGATACCTAATGAGATTGCAAGAAAACATTTCATCAAGAACTAGCAGACAAAAGAGAAATTTTGATTTTTTTTTTTTTTATTTTTCCTCTACTTTAATGTTGGATAAGGGTGTCTGTTGTACTTTTTCTTCACCTCATATACGCACAGTAGCTTATGCCTGCATGGCTTATGCTGTCATAGTAGCAATTTGTATTGGAAATGTAGCAACCCAGGTCTTTAAAATACTTCTAAAATATGGTTCTTATTGGTACTCTAGCTTGCAACACAGAAGTGCCAGGTGAACATTCAATATTCATAGAAATCGTATGATGTCAGCAAATACATCTGCACACTTTGGAACATGGGAAACTTTAGTAATGTCCCTGAAATCATCCTCACATACAGTGGATAAGTTAACTCAGTTTTTAGTCCTGGAAATACCATTGTCACTGAAGCTGAAGATGTCCTGGAAGGTTAAGGGTTTCTTGCAGAGACCCTTGCCACAGATTTAACCATGTTCAAATTTGCAGTTAATTGGTGTGGTTTGGTTCATGTTTGCTTGTTTACCTGCCATGCAAATTATTAAATGTTTCCGTTTCAGCCAAAATGTTTAAGGAGCTTAATTCTCACAAATGAGTGAGCCTGTAGTGCTACAAATACATGCGTCAACACTTGCTGATTACTGATTTAAAATACTTAGAGGAAGGGGCAATACTTTTAAAATCTCTGGAGGCCTAGCATGGAGAAAAAAAGAAAAAAATATATAGAGTGAAAGAGAGAATTCAGCAGCATACATTAAAATAATAATAATAATAATAATAATAATAATAATAATAATAATAATAATATTGCAACTTCTGCCAAAAAAGAAGAAACATAAAAAATGAAATTATACCAGATTTGCGTCCGATAAAGTATTCAGAGTTCAATATTTGAGTATTTGGAGCACTTCAGTGTGTGGAATATTTGTAAAAAAATAAAAAATAAAAAAAAAAATCAAAGTATTTAAGTCAAAGAATCAGAGAAGCAGTTGCAGCCTCTGTCTGTTTGCTCTTTACTTGTACCGCAGGGGAAGAGATAAAAATATAAAAAAAAATTTAAAATCACAATAACACAGTGCTTGCCTTAGTGTAAGGAGGTACAACTACTTTGCTTGGGGTGATTTGTTTTTCTCACAGAGAGAAGTGCTACTAGATCTAGAACATTACTTCTAAGTCATTTCACAGTGGTCAGAGTGGCCGGAACATGGTGTACAACTTCATGCTTTTCAGCCTCTGTTCATTGCTAATGTAGCCTTGCAAGGAAGTTACAGTGTCAACTTTCAGAATGCTAAAATTGACTGATTTAGTACAAATCCAGACTCTGCTCCTGCCTTCTGTAGTGTTCATAATGACAAGTTTACTTGTTAGCAAAAATAAAAAATCCCTTTAATTTTCTTTCACACGAGGTTCATTCCAAAGTCAGAATTTTACTTCAGCAGGTTTCTCCTTGGAGCAGAAGATCAGTATCAAACCACCCTTATTTCAGTCTTCTGGATGGAATTATCTGAACCCTTGTTCAAAAACTTGATCAACTTTAGAAATCACTGTCTAAATTAGTCTTTTATTCTGTTTCAAATGTCACAGGGAAAAAAAGAAAAGCAGTTCACACAAGTTTAAAACAAATCAGGATCAAAGTTATTTATTGACTTACTAGCAATGCATAAGTCATGGCCAGTCACTAAAATACATAATTAGGATCAGGATCAGTAATATAAAATATGTTTAACATAAAATATATGTGAGAGGATGATTTTTTAGATTTTTTATCATTTTCAGGCTTTTGTGATCTTTGGGATTATTTTGGTTTTATTTCAATGGATTAATTCCCAAATGGCGTTAGAAATATGGAGAACTGAGGAAGTCAGCATATTAAAAGTGTGATTCCCCACACAACCACAAATGTTCATGGATGAGCTCATTTTTTCTTTTCATCTTGTGGGGCAGCATTTATTTTTTCTGTTGTGACCACTGAAGTAATAGCATATCAGTTTTCACCGCTTCCCTTGTCCTTTCTACAATTCCTGCAGCTGTTATTTTATAACTGTAATTATCACAAGTGACAATGTAAGTATCATTTGGCAAAGTGATTGCATAGGACACAAGGGAAGGAATAACCTTAAGATTAACTGGACAAGGTATTCCTGTCAGGAGCTGTGCAAAGACTGTGTGTTTTCGACAAAATGTGTAACTTTTAGAGGGTGATGTCCTTTACTAACCTGC